>NW_028236833.1:0-82534 GCF_017979445.1 Akebia trifoliata
AACATATTACAACTGTTTACAATATATAAATAAATTCATCACACAATATATATTGTCGACAATAAATTTCAACGGATCTACCTCGAGATTCATAAAATAAGATCGCAAATGATTTTATTGATTTTTGATGAAAAAGGAGATACAGATCTCAATGATTCCTCTGATTAACAATCAAATACAAAATAGTGATGACGTATGTAGCTTTTCTTCTCTCCGTGCTTCGCGCTTTATTGGCTAAGAAGGTTGCTTGGACGGTGGCTTTGCTTTGTGCTTGATCTTCTATAGAGGCTTTTGTAGATTTTCTTCTCTCCAGGCTTCGCGTTTTATCGGCTGAGAAGGTTTTCTTGGCTTCAGGAGAAGGGCTTTATGCTTGATCTTCTCTTTAGACGGAGTCTGGATCTCTGAAGAACCTTACTTTGTCTCTAGAGGAGGGCTTGAGAGCTTCTTTTTCTCTAGAGGGAGAGCTTTTGTCTTCTGAGAGAAAATGATCTAGATCCCCTCTCAATGAGAGAGGCTTTTGTATTTATAGACTTAAAATAATTTAGTTTTTCAATTATACCCGAACTTAAAGAGGTTTAATTGATTTGCTCAAAGGCTAAATTTGTCCAAATCCCATTTTAAGGATTCTATGGATCATTATTGGGCCAAACTTATTTATTTGGGTATAGGGCCCAATACTTAATATGTGGATCACTTGGTTTTATTTAAATCATGGGTTTTATCTGTGAATACCCAAAATCCAAGATTGTAGGGAGCACATTCACAATTAATGGACTCAATTTGGATTTGTGGCCCATTAATAAAATTAAGGATTTTTATTTATAAAATTTGTAAAGGCCTCTTCAAAATTTTGATGCCTACAAATGCCCCCTCAAGGATGCATTATTAGATGCGTAGCTAGCAATGATGCATTCTTGATCACCTTGACTAGTATGTGATATGCTTTGGTGAATGTGTCACCTTTACGTTGGCGTTTTCATCTTCACATTGAGTTGAATCTCATGATCTCCTTGTAGTGTTTTTTAATGCCTTTGTCCTTCAAGCTATTAAAGCCTAGTGAAGGTCCTCAATTTTGAGATCAATCGTGTACTTCGCTTCCTTGAGAACTTGTAGTCAGAGCAAATGATTAGGAAGTGCAATATCTTTTTTTTTTTAGCGGAATGCCATATTGACAATATGCTCTTATTCTATCACACACGTTGTATCGTTGGAAGCACACCTATATACAATGCATCACTGATCATGTCGATGGGAACATGATGCTTTGGTAAAGATGAATGATTTTCATTGGTGCTTCTATTTTTTTACCAAAGTCAAATATTAGGATCCTACTTTTGAATTTTGGCTTGGATTCTTTTGTAAGACTTAGCGTAAGCTTCGAGACGTTGACTCACGACCGTAACTTATAATCATGCGAGAAGCAACATTTGATAATTCCCAAGAAAATAATTTTCTAGATTTTTTTTTTTTAGATAGTATTTTCTTGAAACCTACTAAGTTATCTTGAGACTTAGTATACTTGAGGTGCACCATATTAAATCCTCAAAATATTCAAACTTGTAATTCGTTGCAGCTTGGATGAATACTCAAGACTGTATATGTTTGAAATGCAAAGGATTAAGCCTCGAAATACCCAAGTTAATACTTGTGTGTCCGAGTTGTATGGGATCAAAATCTTCCCAAAAACCTCCAACTTCATGACTTGTTGTACCTAAGATGTATGAGATTAGGCCCCCAAACATACAAACTCAAGATTTGATCAGAATCTCCATCTTTTCTTGAACCCAATGACACTAAAGCCATTGCTTATATGGTCTTGGTGTATTTGAGATGTATGGGATCACATACTCATCTCATCATTTCCTTTGACTAGCAACACTTTCATGTGTATTGAGACGTATGAGATCGACCCTTGAAAAAAATTCAAATGAATTGGTTTAGGTGTGAACACCATCTTTGGTGTGTATGGGAAGCATGGGAACAAACTCATGTACTTGAATGAGCACCTTTTTTTCTTTAAATAGAATATCATTAGAACAACTTCATGTCAAGCCATGGTGTGTGTTGTATAGGATCATGTCCTTTTGTTCTCATCTAACTAAACTTAAAGTCAAGTATGTATAAAAACCATAGGATCATTTCCTTTTGTTCACTACGTCATGTTGCAGTTTTTGCGACAGTACAATTGCGCTAAAAACGATTGTTGAAGGCTGTCGTTAATTGCGACAGTTTTGGATTGTCGTTTAATCGTCGTTTTAGGTAATAAAGTAAAACTTGGGGTGCCAATAGCCACTCTAAAAAAAAAAATCTACTGGACAGAAGCTCGATCTCCGCCTCTGTCGAGCTTCTTCTTTCTTCTCTCATTCACTCTCCTCTCTCAACTCTGTCTGTCTTCTCACTCTCTCTCGAATCTGTCGCTCTTCTCATCTCTGTTTCTCTCTCTCTTGCTCTCGCTCTCGCTCTCTCGCACTCTCTCTCAAATTCTCGCGATCTCTTTGTCCTTGTATCTGTCTCTCGCATGCACTCTTTCTCCGCAGCATCCAAGATCGAGGGTTTTCCTCAAAGATCGCCACTCTAGGTAAGTTTCTCCTCAAAGATCTGCTAGAGTTTTATACATTTTTCTGCCTTCCACTTAGTTTTTGTTTAAAATTCTTCTCTGTAATAAGAGTTTTTTCCTCAATTTATGGATTTAGTGGTCGTCCTCGCCTTTTTCTCCTAATCTTCGAATTGAAGTGAGGGTTTATTATTTTTTCCCAATTTCTTGAGACTCAGACCCAAAAGGCCTCTTAAGTTCAGAAAATTGTTCGAAAAGAGATTTATCACTCTTTTTACCATGTCTGAGAAAGAGAGACCACAAACCCCAACACCATGGATGGATCCTGAAGAAATCGTTGATTTTTTATCAGGTTAGCAATCATTGTCTGCGTTAAATGTTGTTGTTTTCTCAGATCTGATAGATCTAGCTCTATTAGTTATGGTTTTGAGTATCAATTTCGTCATCTTTGATCTATTTATATTTCTTCCCTATTTTTCTTGGATGATAAAGGTTCTCTTTAGGTTAGATGATCATGATAATAGATTTTTTTTTATCTTTTATGAGTAGATTATAATAGGTTCCGACCATTTCTAAACTGTCTTAATCTGGAGTTCTTAGGAGCTCTCTTTGTGTTAAACTAGATCAGTGATCCATTATATAAAAATTCGACTATTTTAGGATTTTTGTTCAACTACATTTCGTTTGTTATTTATATAATTTTTGGAACAATTTAGGTTGGATGGATATGTACTATAACAGTAGATATATGATATTCTACTACATGTATTCAACTTCTTTATGCTCTGGGTTGGAAATTTGTAGGATTTGAATCTCATGAAAAAGATACTTGCCTATAGAAGATCTTCATGGGACTTCTTGCAGTCTCAAAATTCATTATTATAGGACTGCATTGAAAATCATGCAATGCAAACTGATTTAGCAGTGACCAATGCTTTTTCCATTTTAATTTTGTAATCCTATGTTAAGAGAAAAAAAATCTGTCACATTATTGATTCTTAATCATTCTACTTTTCATTTTCTTTTTTACATTTATATCTACTAAAAATCATTGAGTTATTTGTGGAAATAGTTTTAAGTCATGCATGCTTTAGTTTTTAAGTTGTTCTTTGGAATTGTTATGATCCTCAATTTCCCTAAGTGTATCCTTTATGTGGTGAATGTTTGAAAGTGTATTCTCTCCTGAATTCATTTTTCCTGATGTAGACCTTTTCTTTTCCAGCAAGTAATTTAAGTTGTCGAAGGTTTCAATGACTAATGTTCTTTTGATTTTTTATAGATATGGAACACCTTAAGAATTTCTCTAGAGACCAAGGTGCTATAGAAGCTAATGATTTGAACCACTGGGACATTAACTTTTGGAGTAAGAGACTTCGTGAATCAAAGTATGACATAAATGAGGTAGGCCTCACCACTTCTTATCTGCTAGCGTGCGTGCATATGTGGCAAATTCCAATTTTATTATAAAACTTTATTTACTTCTAGTAGTATTGGCAATTTAGAGTGAAAATGCTAAGAAAGTGTTAATTGTTGATTGAGTATCACCAATAACTCATCTTAACTATCATTGTTCTGTTCTGTTTTAAGTAAAATGTATTTGTTGTCTGTCACTAATGTTTATTTACATGTATGATTGAATTAGCTGAAATATGATGGGCAGCCTTGATTCTGTTGGTAATACTGAAAACTAGATATAGAGCCTGAGTTGCTTTAGTAATTTCTATTTGGTTTATAGGTAGCATTGAGTGCAGGCACAATGTCTGTGTTGTTGTAGCACAAACTATTTTGACTTGCATTAGTCATTTCTATTTGACCTTCTAACTGGTCCTAATTTGCTGGGACTTGGCTTCAGTGACTTTTAATGTAAGAATATGTTGTAGTTATCATGTAGGAAAACCTACTACCTGTTTCATCTTATGAATTTCTACAATCAAGTTTTGGATCTTAAGGGCTTAGCAATGAAAATTTGCATGGGCACTCATGCCAGGTTCTCCCATTGAGCTTTAAATCATGCACCAAGCCAGTCATGCACCTTCTCACAACAACTAAGTTCAATGATGTGAAATCTTAAAAAGGGACTGCACTCTAGATGGCCCCTGAGGTGTGCATTTTCCCTTTGAAAATATTGTATTCTTCTGCATTTTGTTGTGATTATTGTGTAAATTTATTTTATTTTATTTTTCCTTAACTCCTTCACCGCTTATCTGATGATACATTAATCTTGTTTTTCCATTCAACTCTTATCAAAGGTCCAATCCACAACCACAAATATAGTATAGAAGTATCTATCATCATCAGACTAGTGACTGGTGCCAATGAGGTATACTAGAAGCTTAGTTGGGCTTTGTGGAGTACAAGAGATGAATGGAGGGACGCCCCGGGGCTTCTCCCTTTCGGCCAAGCCTACTATAACTTTTTTCCCCTTAAATTCTTTCCTAGGGACCCATCATCTGCCTTTTGTAGACAAGCTGTTCGCCTCCCATTTCTTTTGTTGTGGGGGCACTACCCTGGGAGCTATGATCCCCTGATCCACCATTGAGCCAACTTTTCCTTCTTTGTATGAAGGGCCTTTTATGCAGGATAGCTTGAACATCTAGTTGTTGGCTAGGGGCACTTTCCTCATCATGGTCTTCGTTTCCCCCCGTTGGTCTGTTCCTCCTCCAACGGGATATCCCTGCTGTTTTTAATTTTCCATCCTACTGGAGGTTGTGGTATTTCTTGGATGTGGTGTGTATGGTCTTCTTCTAAGATTTTTCTGCTGCTTCTTCCTTCATGCCCCATGGGGAGCACCAAAAAGGTAAAAATATTGCCTCACCCCCATACTTGAATATCGATGAATCTCTCCCTTTGAGTCCTACAAAAAGTCTCAAATTGGTGATAGTTTCCCATATCCAATATCAAATTAACAAAAAACTAAAGGACTATGTTAGAGAATTAGCCAAAAAGTTAAAAATATTGCCTCAACCCCATACTTGAATATCGATGAATCTCTCCCTTTGAGTCCTATAGGTGTTTCTTATTTATGTGTTAGGTGAAGTTAATGCTAGTGGTATCATTTACATGGACCTCTATGCAATCTTTGATGTTTTGTTATTTTTATGTTTATGAACTGTCAAAACCTGAAATCATATAAAGAGAAGAACTTCATTGACATCAGCAAGGAAGACTTGGATTTGGGTAAGTCAACTGAAACTTGGCTTCCAAAGTACGTGCTCAATATATATTCCGTATATCCCACATTTCCTTCTCTCTAAGAATCAATATTTATTCCTTTCTGTTAATCTCCATTTCCAACTTTCTTTTTATCTCTTTAGCTTCTCTTTCCCTTTAAATTTGAACATTTTTTTTTTGTTGGTTTACCTTCAAGAGTTCAACAAAATTGGAGTTAAGGAAGAATGGAGAATATTTCAGGGATTATTAAGGGAGAAGATCAAAGTCAGATGGATTTACCACCTGGTTTTAGGTTCCATCCAACAGATAGATGAAGAACTTATAACTCACTATCTCTCAAAGAAGGTGTTTGATAGCGACTTCAATGCTAAAGCAATTGGTGAAGCGGATTTGAATAAGTGTGAAATCAGTTCTCTTATGTTCAAGCAGACCACCAGCGGATGCAATCATGGACGGAAGCTCCATCTTCAAGATTTTAGTTTGGGCATGATGTGCGTAGAGAAAGTATATATGACAATCGGGATAGAATGGAACTGATTCGACATGACATTGGGGAGAGATCTAGAGTTTGTGCTGCACCTGTTCATCCAGGTAAGAGTATTATTTACTAGCCCTTAATTCATATCATCCGGTTCAATTGAAGAGTTTGCTTGATTCTCTTAATTCATATCATCAGCTTATTATAATGTATGCTACCACCATGTGTAGATTAAAAACAAAAATTACATGGGCTATTAAAAAGAAGATTTGATATCTTAAAAAAAAAAAAAAACTTTTGGCATTAAGAGCTTTATCCCCTTTTTAGTATGGAGATTTTCTCGATTTATTTTGCTTTTGATCCTTGTTCATGAACATTTCATATATTTTTCTTAGAATCAGAATGATTTTGCATTCAATGTTTCCAAAGTGAAAGAACAAGTAATGCAAGGTTAATGCTTACAAAGGCAGAGTTATGTAACTGCCCCATGTTTATTAATCTGACATTTTTATAGCCAGTTTGTTTTCTAATGAGTAAAAAATTATAGGGTGTTCTAAAATTTAGAAGGTTTGCAAGGAACATTTACAGAGGTGTCAATGAAGATGCTGATTCATTGGGCAAGGGAGGTATATTTAACCAATTCTTGTTAGGTTTGGTTGGGTTAGATGGTTTGGCTGGATAGGCACCACAACTCTTGCTGCCATAACCTTCTGTTTTGCCACTACTACTAATAGCGACCACTTCCTCTATAATCTTCGCTACTGCCCCAAAGTCCTCTTAGTGTTCTTTACTATGCTCCACCAGTGCATAATCAATAATATGCTAATGCTGCTGTGTTGAAAGCTGAAATGTGATAAAATATTACATTGTGATCTTGTATTACTAATCACTTTGGTCTCTTTTATCCAATTCTTATTGATCAAGTCTAAACTATGTTGTTGAATAACGATATCTATGGAAGCTTTATTCTTTTTATTTCCTTTTGTCCCTACAAACTAATTTTATCATTTGGTTTTCTTAATTTGTTTCACAGTATGTACTCTGTATGGAGGATTCTATTCTTGGTATTGTGGTAGACGGTAAGGCAGAAGTAAGTATCGTTTTACACACTTTACAACAATTGGAGTTCAATATCTTTTTTTTTCTTTTTAAATTGTGTTAGTGGGTTTAACTTGGAGCGAATGTTGTGCTTTGCTCCTACAAATTAGCTGTGGGAAATGTTCAGCACCAAACATTTTGGCAAAACATTTTTCAAAACATGGGTTAGAAGTTTTGGAATGGGCTGATTTTTGGTGAGGATGATCTCTACGGTGAGGAGATCATCATCACCAAAAATCAGCCCATTCCAAAACTTCTAACCCCATCAAAAATGGTTTACAAAAAATGGACAGTCCACGATTTTTCAACTTGTAAACATGGGGCAAGAAATGTATATATATATATATATGTATGGTTGGCATTCGGAGGCCCTAAAGAGAGCCAAACATTATGCCAAACATTTTTTAAATGTATGGGTTAGAGGTTTCAGAATGGGCTGATTGTTTGTGAGGATGATCTCTATCATGAGGAGATAATCTTTACAAAAAATCAGCCCATTCTGAAACTTCTAACCCCTATTTTCAAAAATACTTGGCACAATGTTTGGCTCTCTTTAGGGTCTCCAAACGATTCCCTATATGTAGACATTGTCTAAATCATTGCCATTCTTTTTCAAGTATAAGTTCCTAAGTCAATGGTAAAAGTAGTTTCTTAATACAGTTAAGTTACTTCTACATCTTGTTATTGATGTGTCATGGGCTTGAGTTATGTCCAGTGATTTACACAGTGATTCTGAGAAGTTGGTCATATTCTTGTAATAGGTAAATGAGGCAAAGTGTAGCCTGTTTATAATTTTTTAGGAGACATTAGCTTGAAGATGGTATTATTTTGGTTGGTATATAATATTCCATCCTGTTAGATACAACTATACCTATTTGTAGCTTCCCTCTACTTATACTTGTTTGTGGTCTTTCCTGTTATATTTTATTTTGTGGAAATGAAAGTGAAACTCAATTATTATATGATATGACAACACATGAATTGCGTAATAACATCATAATCTTTCATATAGGATTTGCAAAATTGACTTGCTGTGTTTTAGAGTGCTGGAAGTGACTCATTCCAATGTTATACATATTAACTGGCAATTTTAGTTTCTGTTTGTCAAGGTACTATAGTTTAACAAAGATTGGCAACTTTATATGGAATCAAAACAGAGCAATTCTTCTTCTAAACAGATCTTGGTGGCCATCCGTTTATAATTCAAAGTCCGATGAGTAAATGTTCACTAAGGACAAAGAGGTGTCTCCTAAAATGTACTTGTGGCACACACATATCATTTGGTACTTCATTATTTCTAACCATCTAAAATGTTGTGATGGTGCATGTTTTTTTTGTATACCATTACACATCTACAGTATTCTAAATTTTCTAATCTTATTAATGGACCATTGATTGGTCTTCAACCCAAAGAAGTCATATATAGACTCATGACCAATGAACAAAAGACACAAACAGCTGTATTACTGTCTGAAACCACCAGCAAGTTTCACATTTGATAAGCCCCATAAATGGGGAAATATATATTTCACATACAATAGTTCATGTTAAGCATATAGCATTGAAACTGTCTCTTTAAAGAAATTGTTATACACTAAATCATGTTAACAATATATAAATAATAGTTGTAAACAAAATAATTTAATTGAGAAAGTGTGCCAAGTGTATACAAAGACACTGTCCTGCAAAACACATTTGTGAAAAATGGAGTGGTGTTGTTCCATTGTTCTTGACCATCATGCAATTTAAGAGTTCTCTGTATCAGATGAAACATTTTCAATCAAACGAATTACATTACTTTAATACTTCACACAGATTCGATATGTGCTTGTGTTTCTGCTCAAAGCTTGCGAGGTGATCTAGATTGATCATTAGGAACTGTTGGAAACTGGCTTTGTAGTTGGATGCAGGGAATTATTGGATGACTTGTCTGTGCAGCACGTTTGTTGAGGCTGGTGTTTCCAACAACTGAAATGTGTGTCGAGTTATATCAAGCAGATGCTTCAAAATGGTTAATGTATCCATATTGGGTACTCCTGTCTTAAGTGTAACTGCAAATATAATTTGTTAGGTCTTGTATCTTTGCTTTATCTGGGTGACATAGTGTCTGAAGGTTAAAATGTCATTTTGTTGTACTTTAAACACTCCAAATGGTTTCAAATGTAGAATTTTTTTGAGTGAGGAATGCTGAGGGGTGAGGAATTCTACTTCAATGTCTCTTTGCAATTTTGTGTTTGTGTGCCATGAGTGCCGTGGTGAATTAGCCAATTTTATGGGACCACCACATTTCCATGATAGTGACAGTCCATTTTACCAAGGTTTGATGAGATGTTTGCTGCTTATATCCATTTTTTTCCAGAAAAGTCCATGATATAATTACCTTTGACCTTATCGTTGATCAATTAGGTGTTGGAGTTTCTTCCTGAACTTTTTGATGCTCTGAAAGATGAGGGCTATACACTGGCAGAATCAGAAGCAGCAATATTTCTTCCATGCTTGATAGAGAAGGTTTGTTCTTAATAACTCTTTTGGCCTGGATTATAGTTCAAATGCACTAAATCGATCTCCTTGTTGCTTATATGAATGTATGCTACAATGGAATTGTGAAGTACTTCATTTTTGTTGGTCCAGGTGATGGTTTTGTTCCACTTGAGGAGCTAATCCAATTCGAAATTTTACAAAAGAAATTTGTGCAATGAATGGAGATTAATAGCCATATTCCATGATTTCTGCAGTTTGGACCCTCATATGTTGGACCCCACCAGCCTGTTACTTACAATACATATACTGCTCCAATCCAATCACCCCAGGCATATTTCCATCCAAATGGACCTCTGGTATGCCCTTTACAATCAAAACTTTTAATGTAAGCAGGACTAGAAACATACGAATGCACTGAATAATCCCTCTTATTGCATATTGCTCTTTTGTTCGACAAACGAATGCTGTTAATAATCCCTCTTATTGCATATTCGGGCATACAACAAGCATTTGTGTGGTAAATAGCCAATTTATGATTATTTTTCTTGCACATCTCTTATTTTCTTTAGCAAAATATCTGCACTAAAATGTTTATTTTGCCATTCTTCATCAGTAATGTGAAATCAGACCTGCATTGTTTTATAACCTTTTGCACTCAAACAGCTTAAATTTGAGTTTTCCATGGTGTACTATTTTCTTTAGAGTTGGCCATGCAATCAAACACGCCTTTAAGAAAAGCAGGATTAGGATTAACTTAAAAATGCTGGACATAGATATGGCTCCCATTTGAAGTTTCCAAGTAATATCAACTTTAGAAGACATGGTCATGTTTTGAGTTGTGTAGCTTTTCCTCTCTTAGCTTATCTACTACTTGAGCATTGGATTCTGATATCACTCTCGTAGTTGTATTTTCAATTAACTAATGATGTATGATGTGTACACTTTAGGCTAGCAAGCTGAAATTAGGAGATTTGAAAGGGGCATTGTTGGATGCGGACTTCGCTATGCGGGATGGAGAGGCTAATGTGAAAGCCCTGTTCCATCAAGGCCAGGTTGGTATCTTCCATTAATAGGAATTTTAATTACTGGGAGTCTGAGCTATTTTCAAATGCCAAGTTTATGGAGGCTTCATTATTTTATGTTTTTTCTATTATGTAACTGTTTTGCATACACCCAAATTTAAAGATTCATCAACATAAAGCATTATCCCAAGATTTGGGGTTGGCCTAATGAATTTATCCCTCCATCTAATTCCCTGCCCTGAGCCATGATTTATTGTTGAAAGTGAGTTCCTCTCCATTTTCATTATCTCAATCCATATTTATTTGGGCTTTCCTTTCACTCTTGTATAATATTCAATATACAGATTTGTTTCTACTAATGTTCACTTTGCAATGGGTGCATGTGTTTGGAATTGCTGCTGCACACTCAATGTTCAATCAGGTATTCTCTTTCATCAATGTTATTTTCAACTTTAAGCAGAATATCATGGTTGGGCATGACCTTTCCTTCTCAGAAATGACCTAGTATTTTTCTCATGGACTATACTTACCTTCTATATTTTTGTGATCGTAGATTTAACCAATTGTTACATGTTCAAAACATTTGCTTTCTACACTTTTTTAATCCCTTCCCAATCTTAAAATTTCTACACTTTTTGTTTTACATTTTAGCTCATTGCAGGAACCGACAATGGTTCCTTGAAATTATATGATATTTTTAATCCCTTCATGTGGTGGTTTCTCTTGTTTTGCATATGGAGAAGTTTTTATCTCGTAGAGAACATGTCTTCCCTCATCATAATGAAGATGGATTGCTAGCTTTTTTGAGTACTTTATGTGATCCTTACATGGTAAGTTAAGATCTCAACAAAATTTGTTTTTATTTTGGAACCCAGGATTTCCACATGAGTGTCCTAATAGCATACATGCACCCCAGCTCAGAGTCTGAGCTCATCAAGGTATCTTTCTTACCTATTCTTTCTTCGCATTGTTGACTCTTTCGATTTTTCTGTGGGATGGCTAAGTTTTTCAGCGCCCATTGGCAGATCAACTTAATAGCATCCAGAAACTATGAAGAAGGGCACACTTACTGTCCACTCTCTCGTCCTTCCTATGGTATGGGAGGTTGATGTCTGCATCTTCACACGTATAGAAACATATATGTAGTTATATGTATCAAAAGTATTAAAATAGAGGAGACCAGACATGGGGGCATTAGTCTGTAAGTACATAATGTATTTGATTAGTGTCTAAGACTATGGTTTTGTTTATTATATTCTAAGCTTTTGATTTCATTTGTGATCAGCTGATATCCCATAATGAGTAACATTGGTGATTATAAATATTGGAATGTCTCTCATATTGGTGCTAGTGCTACTCTGTCAAGGCCAAGGGTTTCATAGAAAATGTATATATATGGATTTGGGATTTGCTTCATTACAAATAGGTTATATGTAATTTGAAACATGCTTTGTTTTCAGTGAAGATGAGGGGCATTTTGGTCTTTTCATATTGTTTGTTGGGGTCTAGGTCATCAATGTCAAAACATAGGGGTATCTTCAATATTCAGCAACATGTGAAGGGAGGCAGGTGTAAAATTTTTTTTTTTAAAAAACATACTCTATAGTGACGGTCGCCGACCGTCTCTATATCCCTATTTTACCGTCGCTATATGTTACTGTCGTTTTGACATTTTTTTCCGACTGTCTTGGACAGTCGTTTTTGAAAAACCACTCCTTTTAAAACGACTCTTTTTGCGACTGTAGGGATAGTCATTTTTGGCGCATTATGATGTAGTGGTTCTTATCTAACTAGACTTAAGTTGAGTACGAATGAAAAACATAGGATCACACCATTTTATTCTCATCTCCCAGCCTTTTAACTTCATCAAGAAACCTTTCAGCAAAGGTTCAAAAGTACACACACAGGTTTCAAGTCTGGTTTTACTAAGTCGCCTCAACTTTAACTGAGCCAAGTTAAGTTGACTCACAATGGGCTTCAGGCTTATTGAAAATGAACCAAGGTCCCTTAGTAAGATTTCAATCTTACTAAGTTGGTAAACTTAGCTTCTTATCTTTCATTTTGTTTTCTTTTGCTGGTTTGTTTTATACGGGTTTGTGCAAAACCTTTGAGATTTATCAATTAAAAATTGGGGTGTTAATAGAGATTATAACAAAACTAACATCTAAATCTCTATTTCTCTGTTGCCTTCGATTGGAATCAAGTTCTCATCAACGAAGGCGCCTTTCAAACCCTTCATCCGGATCAACCGAAGGTGCCTAAGCGAGCTTTTACTTCGAGGAGTTAGCTGTAGAATCGAAATCTAAATGTTTAGGTCTCCATCTTTGCCGATCCGGTTCGATCAACGGTCCTAGCAATTGTAGGCACTGCTTCAAAGGGTAAGGATGAAGGCATTTCTAGCTTCTTAGCTTGTTAATCCTTCTCGAATCTCAACGGATTTCTTCTCTCTTTTGCTTCTTGACGAAGTCTTGAAGTGTTTCTACAAACTCTCTAATTGTCTCCATGGTTTTCGGCGACTCTCAATTGTTCTTTTTCAAGCTTTCTTTTGCTTTGCTTCTTCCTCTTCTTAATCTGAGATCCGGTTCAAACTCAGAATTGAAGAAAGGTTTGATCGTATATATATATTTTTGATCATTCTTGTTTGAGTTTTGGGGCTGATCTTGAGAAGCTCCACCATCGCATTTTTGACTGAGTCACGTCAGAATTAATTGAGTCCAGTTGAGCGGACTCACAATGGGCCGAGAACTCTTTTTTTTTTTTTTTTTAACTTTACATTATCAGGAGATTTATTTCATTAGGAAATCTTTTAAAATCGATTCCTAATTTAGATAAATCTTCTTGGAATCAAAATCTTCGATTTGGAATCAAAATCTTCGATTTGGAATCAAAATCTTCGATTAGACTTTTCTTCCAATTAAAACTCTTAACTTTTGTAAAATTGGATCCGCAACTCCTTCCCATTCTTTCTTCCTTTATTTAACCTCTCTCCTCTAAACAGAGTTTTAGTTTCCTACAAATTTGACAACGAGTTTGAAAAAGAAATTTGGACTCCAATCTTCTTATTAATAGAGCGCACCAACGAGAGTTTTTATTCGGTAGATTTAATTCGATACATCACGTTTCATCGAGGAGGGCTCTATCTTCTTATAAATAGACCACAAAACTGCTGTAAAGGATTCGTCTTCTCATATTTCTGGGTTTTCAGCACACTAATTCTTGGAAGAAATTTGCAGCTGATCCTGAATCCATCAGTGAGTTTTTTTTTATATCTTTTTTTTATAAATAGCCTTAAATCACAAACTCACAGCACATAAGAGGACCATATATCCTTCACACAGCGAACGCTCCCTTTTTATCAGATTTTCTCGGTCTTCTCTGCCTTCACAACAGGATTCCTTCTTTTTTTTTACCATCGTTTCTTGGATGATTATCTTATAATTGAACAAGCAAATTACGCTTGTCTGAGTAACGACGACAGAACAAAACGTCCGATCACATCTATACTTGGACTTTGTTAATCCAACACGCTTCTTACAAAAGCTGCAACGGTTTGCAAATCACTTCGTTAGATCCTTAGAAGTTGTTCCACCCTCCTTAAGAGGAGCATTGTCTTCTCGAAAAAAGATATTTGGTCTTGCTCTGTCGAGTAGGAAATGTTGGTTGCAACAGGTCAAAGAAGCCATAGTCGTTCACATAGTAAGTCGGAACACTAGAAATTTGGTTTCGCGATCCGATTTCTTCGATTTCCCTTTTACTCATCTCCTTTCATTGATGGATGCAAAGATCTATAAACCCTTTGACAAAGGTTTATTTTTTATTTTTTGTTTTTTTAGAAGCCTTGCACCGACTTTCACTTGTAACAAACCAAGAAATTTCCTTTTTTTTTTACTAAAGAAAACTTTAAGATTCTTCATTGATCTAAGTAAGACTCTTGAATCAGAATCCTTTGTTGATTTGAGTTTGAACTTTCCTACTTGTAAGCAATGTTCTTTTCCAATTAAATTAAAATTTCCTGGACATCATAAACTTGAAGATGTTGTTTCTTTTCTTTCAATTTTTTTTTTCCTTAATTTAGGCTCTCTCTTGATTTTTGGAACGTGAGCATCAACTAAAAGCTTTAATCCTTGTTATTGCTTCTCAATCACTTAGAGTTTCTCGATAACTTAAAGCTTTAATCATTGTTATTGCTTCTCAATCACTTAGAGTTTCTCGATAACTTAAAACTTTAGTCTCTGTCATTACCAAAACAAAGTAATATCCCAAACTTGAAATTTTTAATACCTTTTGCTCTTGTATACAATGATTTGCAACGGGGGTACATTAATCATGTTTGGAGTGAACATTGTTGATTTGTCAGAAGAGTTGCGTGATGAGAGATGTACCCGTAGAAGAACCATGCGACGAAAAACTTGTCCAGCTAGTTGGCCAATCTCTAGAGCAGCTGTTCATCGGTTGTGCTTAGGAGTGGACAACGTCAACTAGTTAGAAGAATCAAATGACGCAAGATTTGTATATGCAGAAGATCCATGTGACGAACTATTTGTCCAGCTAGTTGGCTAACCTCTAAAGCAACTGTTTATCAGTAATGCTTAGGAGTGGATGACGTCAACTAGTTAAAAGAATCGCGGTACGCAAGCTTTATGCACGTAGAAGATCAATGCGACGAACTATTTGTCCAGCTAATTGGCTAACCTCTAAAGCAACTGTTTATCAGTAATACTTAGGAGTTGATGATTTCAATTGGCTGACAAATATCAACTGGTTAAAAGAATCGCGGTACGCAAGCTTTATGCACGTAGAAGATCCATGCGACGAACTATTTGTCCAGCTAATTGGCTAACCTCTAAAGTAATTGTTTATCAGTAATGCTTAGGAGTGGATGTTGTCAATTGGCTGACAAACGTCAACTGGTTAAAAGAATCGCGGTACGCAAGCTTTATGCACGTAGAAGATCCATGCGACAAATTATTTGTCCAGCTAATTGGCTAACCTCTAAAGCAACTGTTTATCAGTAATGCTTAGGAGTGGATGATGCCAATTGGTTGACAAACGTCAACTGGCTAGCAGCATCACAATGTCAATTGGTTGACAAACGCCAACTGGTTAGAAAAAATCATGCGACGAATCATTTGTCCAACCGGTTGGCCAATCTTTAAAGCAGTTGTTTATCAGTAATGCTTAAGAGTACACAACGTCAACTGACTAACAGCATCATAACGTTAATTGGCTGACAAATGTGAACTGGTTAGAAAAATTATGCGACGAATCATTTGTCCAGTCGGTTGGCCAATCTTTAAAGCAGTTGTTTATCAGTAATGCTTAAGATTGCACAACATCGACTGGCTAGCAGCATCATAACGTCAATTGGCTGACAAATGTCAACTAGTTAGAAAAACCATGCGACAGATCATTTGTCCAGCCGGTTGGCCAATCTTTAAAACAGTTGTTCATCAGTAATGCTTAAAATTGCACAACATCAACTGACTAGCAGCATCATAACGTCAATTGACTGACAAACGTCAACTGGTTAGAAAAATCATGCGACGAATCATTTGTCCAGTCGGTTGGCTAATCTTTAAAGTAGTTGTTCATCAGTAATGCTCAAGATTGCACAATCATCGACTTGCTAGCAGCATCATAACGTCAATTGGCTGACAAACGTCAACTGGTTAGAAAAAACCATGCAACGAATCATTTGTCCAGTCGGTTAGCCAATCTTTAAAGCAGTTGTTCATCAGTAGTGTTTAAAAGTGCACAACGTCAATTGACTGACAAACGTCAACTGGCTAAAAGAACCATACGACGAACTATTTGTACAGTCAGTTGGCCAAACTCTAGCGCTGGAGCATTATTAAGCATGATGATTTTTTTTTATTCTTTTTTTTTTTACTTTTTTTTTGTTGTTGATGTGGTTGAACCTGAAGTAACTTTACAGGCTGCCTACGTACCCAAAATGGGATCAAACCATAACATAGTTCAGATGGATAATGCTCTAAGTTTTGCCTAGATTGCCCTCTCGGTTTTCAATCTAGCGAGCTCAATTATCTTTTTTTTTTTTTGGACTGTTCACAATTTTAACTCATGCAGATCAGGAGTATCATGTAGTTTAAGCTCGTACGATAATGAGTATTGCTAAACAGTTTAGGCTCGTGCCGAGGAGCATTGTCAAACAGTTTAGGCTCATGTTGGGGAGCATTGTCAAACAGTTTAGGCTCTTGCTGGGGAGCATCATTCTTTCAAGCATAGTATCTTTTGAGGAATTTTTTGTTGATTGGATCAAGACGTAATCCTTCTGGTGTTACAAGAAGGTATGCACCATTAGTGTATACTTTTTTCACTACATGAGGCCTATCCCATTTTGGATCAAACTTCTTTCCAGAACGGTGTGAGAAGATGATTGGTCATTGTACAACGAGAACTAAATCGCCAACTTGAAAAGAACGTGGTCGAACTTTCTTATTGAATGCGCGTGACAGACGGGCTTGGCAACATTCTAGTCGTTGTTGTGCTTCCAATCTCTTTTCGTCCAATGCTTCAAGTTTAGCTAGACGTAACTTAGCATTCTCATCGCAGGTCAAACCTTCTTGGATCGCAATCCTTAGGGAAGGTATTTGACATTCCAAAGGGAGAGCAGCTTCAACTCCATAAACCAATGAGTAAGGTGTGGCTTGTGTGGAGGTGCGGTATGAGGTTCTATATGCCATAATGCTTTTCCAATTCGTTCATGCCAATCTTTTTTCGATTTTGAGACAACCTTCTCAAGAAGCTTGCTGAGAGTTTTGTTGAAGGCTTCGGCAAGTCCATTTGCTGCAGCGTTGTACATTGTAGAACATCTCTGCTTAATGTTAAACTTCATGCAGAATTGATCCATCAGCGTATTGCTAAAAGATTTTCCATTATCTGTCGTGATATATCGTGGAATGCCGTAACGGAAGACGATATTATTTTTGATGAAATCGACTACCGTTTCTTTCTTGACCTCTCGAAGGGGAACTGCTTCAGTCCACTTAGAAAAGTAATCAGTTGCAGTAAGGATATAAAGATGTTGTCTTGAGGATTTTGGGAGTGGTCCAACGACATCAAGTCTCCACCCGTCAAAGGGTCAAGATGTAATTGTAGGATGCAATGGCTTTGGTGGTTGACGAATGTAATCTCCATGAAATTGGCAAGCTTTACACCTTTTTGCATGGTTTAAAGAATCTTTCACCATAGTAGGCCAGTAGAATCCCATCCTCTTCAGACTATGATGGAGTTTCGGTCCTGACTGATGTGAACGACACACTCCAGAGTGTGTTTCTTCTAAAGCATCCCGGATTTCATCATCTTCGAGACATCTCATTAAGATATCGTCGAAAGAGCGACGATATAACCTATCATTGAAATATAAAAATCGAGGTGCCCTACGACGTATTTCAATTTTGTGCTTTAGGTCGTCTGGCAGCTTCCCATGCTGTAGATAGTCGATAAGTGGCTGTCTCCAATTTTTGACTTCGGCTATTTCAACGGTGTTTGCTTCGTGCGATTCACAATTTTCCTCTATCAAAGGAGGTAGTACCCACCTATGGAAGATAGGGATACTCATTGTCTTTCCTTCTAGCATAGCTAAACTTACAACAAGACTAGCTAAAACATCAGCCTGCTTGTTTTCGACTCTTGGTATGTGCTTGATGATGACATCTTCAAACTGACTTAAAAGTTGTGTAGCATACTGGTGATAAGGTACCAACTCATATTTTTGAACATCATAATCTGTTGAGAGTTGGTTGATAACAAGTTGTGAGTCCCCATACACATAGAGTTAGTGTAACTTCATCTCTAACCCGAGTTCTAAACCAATGATCAGATATTGGTATTCTACAATATTGTTTGAACATAATCTCGTCAAGACAAATGAAATGGCAATACCTCATTTTGTGGGGTGATAAAAATTACACCTGCCCCCGCTCCATCTCTTCTAACTGCATCATCAAAGAACATTCTCCAAGCTGGAAGTACATCAATAGAGAATACTTCTTCATCAGGCAAGTCGTGAGATAATTCCTATTCAGCTGGAATAGAATGATCAGTAAGAAAGTCGACTAATGTTTGTCCATTTACAGTCTTTTGAGAGATGTAAATAATTTCAAATTATGATAAGAGAAGGGCCTATTTAGCTAGTCTTCCCGACAAGACTGACCTTGTCATGATGTACTTGAGTGGATCAGCTCGTGCAGTAAGTCGGATTGTGTGTGATAACATGTAGTGCCAGAGTTTCTTTGTGGCAAAGATGAGTGCTAAACATGTCTTCTCGATGGGTGAATAGTTTACTTCTACTCCAATAAGAGTTCGACTCAAGTAGTAGAGTGCACCTTCTTTTCCTTCGTCATTTTCTTGAGCCAACAATTCTCCTAGTGACATTTCTTATGCACTAATATAAAGAATCAGTGACTTTTCAGGAATTGGTGCAGAAAGAACAGAAGGCTTGAGAAGATATTCCTTGATGCTTTTCAGAGCATTCTCACAAGCTTCATCCCATTCAAATGATGTATCTTTCTTCATCAATCGACTGAAGGGGTGACAACACCCAGCTAAGTTTGAAATGAACCTACGAATGTAAGCAAGTCAGCCTTGTAAACTTTTGAGTTCATGAATGTTTTTTGGTACCGGCATCTTTTGAATGGCTTCAATCTTGTTTCGATCGATTTCAATACCGTGATGCCGAACCACGAATCCCAAAAATTTACCCGAGGTGACTCCAAAAGCATATTTTAATGGATTCATCTTGAGCTGGTACTACCGTAATCTGTCGAAGGTATCACGTAGATGTTGCAAGTGATCTTCTCTTTTCTTGGATTTTACTACTAGGTCATCAACGTAACATTCCACCTTGTCATGTAGCATATCATCAAAGATTTTCTGCATAGCTTACTGGTAAGTGGCACCAGCATTCTTAAGTCCAAAAGGCATAACTTTGTAACAATATATACCTCTTGGATTACGAAAGGCTGTGAGCTCCTCGTTTTTTGGCGACATTCGAATTTGATTGTAACCAGAAGATCCATCTATGAAAGATAAGGCTTCATGTCTTGTAGTCGTATCAACCATAAGTTCTATGATTGGGAGCGGAAAATCATTTTTTGGACATGCATTATTCAAGTCGTGAAATTCGACACATATTCGAATTTGTCCATTCTTCTTTCTTACCGGAATTATGTTAGAAATCCAGGTTAGATACTTTACTTCTCGGATGAAGCTAGCTTCTATCAACTTGTTGACCTCTGTCTCAATCTGTGGTATCAACTCTGGTCGAAAATGACGTTGTGCCTGTTTTATTGGGCGAACTCCGTGTTTAACTACGAGCTGATGAACAACGATCTTTGGGTCAAGTCTTGGCATTTCTTTGTAAGTCCAAGCAAATACATCTTTGTATTCTTGTAGCAACTTGAGGTATTCGGATTCTTCATGATGGTTTAGAAGAGTGCTGACGAACGTGGGTCGCTGCTTTTCAATTGTCCCAAGATTTATTTCTTTTAAGTCGTCGACAGTGGCTTGTCCGCCTTCTTCAAAGACCGGTGGAGCATTTTCGAGTTCTTCATCTGACGACGTAGAATCTTCTTCAAGGAATTCCTCAATGGTAATATGATTTATCGAAACGACATCTTCAGAATTGTCTGTTCCAATAGTTGAAGCTCTGTTGTTGCTCGTTTGGTTTGTGAGGATGATGGTGCGTCGCTTCATAACCAATGCATCTGATATCGAGACCTCTAAAGCCGTTTGTCGTTTCATGCAAGATGGAATAGTACTATGCAAGCCACTACTATCTTTAGGCTCCACATATTTATTTCTTTGCTTAGGTCGACGTCGCGATTCTCTTCGTATTTTTACTCCAACATTATGTCCAAGTTTAGATAGAGCCGACGCACGAGGTTCATGGATTTGTACATCATGATGATCATCTAAAGCACCCAATCGGTCAAATACCGACGTGGTTGAGATGTGACCACCAATTCGATCAAAGACCGATGTTCGTGGAATTGGTGTTTCTTTTACAGATTCATCGATGACTTCTACTGTAGTATGTTGTGAAGAAGCCGTTTTCATCTTAGAAATTTTGATTGGAACCTCTAGCGTATACCCTAGTTCTACTCGTGTGAATGAAACTCTTTCTCTAACTCGTACGAGTTTGACTTGTGTTGCAGTCAAATCATGAATTTGATCAGTTTGTGGTAGTTCACCCAATCGCACAGGTTCACCTCTTTCATAACCGATAATCTTGAATAACTTTGAAGTTTTAGGACTGAACCAACTTTTGGACTCTACTTTTGCGAGGTTGTCTTCATGGTTCTTCGCGATTGACGTAGTTGGGACAACATTTTTCATGGGTGTCCTTACTATGTAAGATTTTTGGATAGGTGTAACCGGAAAGGTTAACTCTTCTTTCAACGTCTCCAATTCGATTTTAGAGACAGAAGGCTTGGTCTTTGAAGAAATCTCTTCGAAAGGTGATTGTCCCGACTTCCGTCTCGATTGTGGCACGTAACGAAGCATTGAGGTTGGCACAATCATGGATGACGCATCCACCATTGATTGACCCACCTTCATCTGTCGGGTTTCTAGTTCTTGCTTTTTTACTTCGTTCTTTCTGAAGTGGAGGACCAGGAGAAATGTTATCAGCATCATTCATAGTATGCTTTCCTTTATCGAGTTTTTGCTTACTAGAAGGAGATACCGAAACTGGAAGTGCTTCTTGAATGACGTTACCTCCAACATAAAATTTTGCATCTGCAAAATATGTTTCTGCCTTGTCAAAACGGTTGATCTTCGGCTATTACACATTTTTGCACACCATCTTGGTAATACTTGAAGCATTGATGTAACGTGGATGGTACTACTCCAGTTTCATGTAGCCATGATCGACCGAGAAGCAAGTGATATGAAATTTTACAGTCAATCACGTGGAAGAGCGCTGTTGACTCCAAATCTACAATAGAGAGTTTGACTCTTATCATGCCAATCGTTCTTTGACCTCCTAAGTTGAAGTCCTAAATCATCAACTTACTACGAGCAAGTTGATCTAATGAGATACCAACTTATTTCACAGTACGAATCGGCATGATGTTGACCGCAGAACCACAATCCAGGAGGATTCTTTGAATTTTAGTTTCCCTCACATAACCTGTAACATAAAGAGGCCTATTGTGAGGTCGAGACCCCAATTGGAGATCATCGTCAGTGAAGGTGATTGTGGCCATACACATACTATCTTGTTGTGGATCTGTGTCAGGTTGAACTTCTTGTTTTGAATCAGTTGAGCTTTGCTTTGAAGTAAGCTGAACTTTTTGAAATTCACTGGACAAATTCACGTCGACTTGCGAATCTTCTATTTTCGAGGTGCTATTGTCTTTCTCAAGTCGTTGATCTCCATCACTGGAAGTAGTAGGATGTTCTTTGGACCTATCACCGACATCATCTTCTAGCACTTCTGTTTCCACTTGATGACATGAAACCGTGCAGACTTCCTTTAAGAGCTTCTTGGGTAAGAATTCTAGAAGAGTAATCAACACACGGGGCGGTTGCTGAAGGATGTCTTCGGGGTCTACGGACGGAATTCGGAAAGCCTTCTTCTTTGTTGCTCTCTTTTGTTTCTTTGACTCTGTACTTGGTTTTGACTTTCTTCTATTTCTCTTTGGCTTTTTTAGTAGAAAGAGTCGGCACGTATGTAAGACGTCTTTTTCGATGAGTGACAACTGTCCACCCTTCGTCATCAACTGAAATAGACTATGAGATACTCAACTTTGAATTTGAAGTCGGATGAGATTGTGGTCCTTGTTGAAGTGAAGTGGGAAATGTGATGATTTTTCTTTGATTTGGCCTTGCCCTCAGCGTGGGATAGGCCTTTTCAACATCGGAATGTACGGATATGAGTTGTGATGGTTTATATAAAACTTTGGTGATCTGAGGAGATAAAATCTACGTAGCATACTGACTTTTCAAGAGTATTGGATTAAAAAATCTAAAAGTGACAGAGGTCATGTTGGAAGTAGCAACATTTTCGACACAGTTAAGTTCAATTTTCCCTTGACGTGTCAAATCCATAATCTTTTCTTTGAAGATGAAGCATTTTTCAATCGGGTGACTAATCACCCTATGATAGTGACAATATTTCGGATCATTGTCGCGACCTGCTTCCTCGGGTCGTTTGGGCACTGGAAGTTTAATAAGCTTTAATTTCAACAACTCTTCGAACATGCCCAATACATCAGCATCAGGAATAAGGTATTCCTTCGCCTCAAGTTTTTTGAAAGTTTTCCAAGCTTTTCCTTTTTCTTGTGTTGAATCAACTTTTGGCTGATCTTCTCTTCTCTTACTTGTGATCTTGACAGGTTTGCTGGTGGTAGTAGATAAGACTTCTTTAGTTTTGAAGGACTTGTCATCCTTCTTTTCTTGCCTTCGAGGCTCGCTTGGTCGTGGAGTCTGATGCACAGCTATACTCTGCTCCATGTCGTGGGCTCGAGTAGCTAGCTCTTCGAAAGTGTGTGGCTTGATTCCTTTCAAGATGTAAAGGAGTTGCCAGTGCATCCCTTGAACACACATCTTAATAGCAGAAGATTGAGAGAGTCAATCCATGCAGTTGAGAGAAAGATTTCTCCATCGCTCAATGTACTCGATAACCGGTTCATCCTTCATTTGTTTGACAGCGGCGAGTTCTACCATACTCACTGTTCTTCTAGTGCTGTAGAAGCAACCAAGGAATACTTTTTCAAGTTGATCCCAACTGTCTATTGAGTTAGGTTCCAAATCAGTGTACCAATCGAACGCATTACCACGGAGGGAGCGAACAAATTGTTTCACCATGAAGTCACCGAATGTACCGGCGTTATTGCAAGTTTCGATGAAATGGGCAATATGTTGCTTTGGGTTGCCTTTTCCCTCGAATTGTTGGAATTTTGGCGGTTGATATCCCGTTGGAAGACGTATTTGTTCAATACGTTGAGTGTAGGATTTGGAGTAAACCAATGAGGACTGTGGCATGCCCCCATACTGAGCACGAATGGTGTCAGTAATCATTGCTTGTAGCTGTTGAACGGAAAGTGAGGCAACAGACCCCTGTGGTGGGTCTCACGTAGCTTTACGTGAACCAGCATAGTCTTCTCGCTCTTCTTCACGCGGAATCGTGTACGCTTCAGGAGTGAATCCTGGAGGACGTGAAGGTCCAGCGCTTGATTCATTCTCCTTGTCTTTATGCTCTAAACGACTAATAAGGGTTGCTATCTAAATGTCTTTGTCTTCCATTACTTTTGTTAATTTGTTGATGGTGTCTGCCATCTGAGCAACTTGTTCTTCCATCGTTAGCGCTCCAGCTGTCATCACTGCTCTGATGGATATGTGAGTTTGTGACAGAGAAGTGATAGATAAAGATCTAGATGATCCCTTGCTTGACTTCGAATCAGATCCAGAATCTGACGAGTCGGCTTCTATCACGTCCGCCCACGATTCCTTCGTGGTTAGTGCCATTTTTGTTGCCTGTTTCTTGGAGTGATGTTGGAGAGGCGCCATCAGCTTGATTCCACCAGTCTTTGTCATTGTTCGTGTCACATGGTGATCGCGACTAATAACT
Organism: Akebia trifoliata; assembly: GCF_017979445.1. Lineage (NCBI taxonomy): Eukaryota > Viridiplantae > Streptophyta > Magnoliopsida > Ranunculales > Lardizabalaceae > Akebia > Akebia trifoliata. The sequence goes on from NW_028236833.1 coordinate 24,402, forward strand.
TGATCAGATTCAAGATTGGAAGAAAGGATTTTCTTACCTTTCTCAGTAGTGGCAGATGCGATAGCGTTGATGTTGCGAGATGCCATTGATGCTTTAGGTGATGTTCTTGTAGTTGACTGAAAGATGAGAGGTTGAGACAGTCCCACCGGGCGTGCTTGAAATTTGTCGACAATAAATTTCAACGGATCTACCTCGAGATTCGTGAAATAAGATCGCAAATGATTTTATTGATTTTTTATGAAAAAGGAGATACAGATCTCAATGTTTCCTTTGATTAACAGTCAAATACAAAATAGTGATGACGTATGTAGCTTTTCTTCTCTCCGTGCTTCGCGTTTTATCCACTAAGAAGGTTGCTTGGACGGTGGCTTTGCTTTGTGCTTGATCTTCTGTAGAGGCTTCTGTAGATTTTCTTCTCTCCGGACTTCACGCTTTATCGGCTGAGAAGGTTTTCTTGGCTTCAGGAGAAGGGCTTTATGCTTGATCTTCTCTTTAGACGGAGTCTGGATCTCTGAAAAACCTTGCTTTGTCCCTAGAACAGGGCTTGAAAGCTTCTTCTTCTCTAGAGGGAGAGCTTCTGTCTTCTGAGAGAAAGTGATCCAGATCCCCTCTCAATGAGAGAAGCTCTTGTATTTATAGACTTAAAATAATTTAGTTTTCCAATTATACCCCAACTTAAAAAGGTTTAATTGATTTGTTCAAAGGCTAAATTTGTCCAAATCCCATTTTAAAGATTTTATGGATCATTATTGGGCCAAACTTATTTATTTGGGTATAGGGCCCAATACTTAATATGTGGATCACTTGGTTTTATTTAGATCATGGGTTTTATCTGTGAATACCCAAAATCCAAGATTGTAGGGAGCACATTCCCAATTAATGGATTCAATTTGGATTTGTGGCCCATTAATAAAATTAAGGATTTTTATTTATAAAATTTGTAAAGGCCTCCTCAAAATTTTGGTGCCTACATATATATATTGGTAGTTGTTGGATTTTAGTTGGTTTGTGTGGTGTTATACCTGTCTTGAAATAGGTTATAGTCAGAATTGTGTTAGTGTGGATTATTATCCTAAACTTTTGATTTCATCAAATTTCTCATCTGTGCCATCATTGATCGTAATTGTGCATGTCCAACTCCAAACAATCTCTACTTCAAAAATGGTGCTCTAAACTCCTTTAAAGACTAGCAACAATCTCATGATCCTCTCTTTGCTTAAGAACACTCTATGATCCCACTATTGTTCGATCCTGTTTCTTCTTCCTAAGTAATATTGAATCTGTTAGGTTTTGCATTTTAATATCTAATGACTCATTTAATTCTGTTTTTATGCCTCGCTTGTGCTTTTATTTAATTGCCGTGATAGAGACGATTGTCTACAAAACTACAAATGCCTCACATAGCTCAGTTGGTTTGACACATTGTGAAAAAACTTTGAGGTCATGGGTTCAAACCTTAGAGTTGGGATTGTCCAATATGTATGAATTTTAAACTGTAGCTAATTGAGGTGAATTATCCTTTTAGACTATTTACGTTGATAATTAATTATAGATCTGTGTTCATAAGAGGCTTTGGTTCATAAGAGGCTTTGAATTAGAGGATTAGAATTGTTTGGGTGGTGTGCATATAGAGATGATGAGTCATGTACCCAGCCCCCACCTGTAAGAGATCCAAATAGGTTCAGAAAAAGTCCGAATTTGGTTTTTATGAGTTTGAGATATGCTTAAGGTCCTTACTGTTCATTTATAACATTGAAAGTCTTAAACACTTGATAACTTGTTCCCTTCCCACACCAACCAAGACTCACTTGACCTATTTTGAGTCCTTTGTTATCATATTTCAATGCTAGGCCTTAATCTTATGTTCTTAGAGTAAAACTTATGGCAGAGATCACAATGAATGGCAAAAGTATAGCTACCGAATATTTTTTCGACAAGGCCCAATTCGACGGTCGAGAAATATAAATGGTGGGTGAGGGGGACTAGATGTATGGTTTAATGGGTATATTTGAATGATTGGATGCATATATAACTAACTCAAGATTGTATGGATTTGGACAAGGTCCAATTCGATGGTCGAGACTCTCGAATGGTCCCATAATTCGATGGTTTTGAACGTCGAATTTTGAAAATTTTCACGTAGTGTTCACATATTTCATGCTAGAGGGTGATGTTGATTTTTGGTGAGACTTGATTATGAGGACAAGAGACATGAACCAAATGAAATAGCTACAGTTTGAGGAAGTCTTCTATGAGAAGTACTTCCCAAAGGCGATGTAGGATTAGAGGATAAGAGAATCCATGGACTTGGTATAGAAGACTCTGACAATAGCAAAATACAAAGCTAAGTTTGCAGATCTTTCACGTTTTGCATCCCACTTGATTGCTATAGACGAGTTTAGGATTGATCAATTTAGACATGTTCTGAGGCCTACCATCCAAGAGAAGCTTGTGGCGATTATAATCAATACCTATGCAAAGATGGTTGATAAAACCCTATTAGGAGAGAGTGAGTTTGAGACCATCAAGAAGATATGAGAGTAAGGAAAGACCTAGAGGGATGGACAACTATGAGTTGAGTAGAGCAAGAGGCAGAAGACTACACCACAATATCGACTAGGTTAGGGGCAAATTATGGGAGGCTAGTTGATCGGAGGTCGGGACAACTGGTGTACTGTATATAGAATCCTGTATGTATATAACCACTATGTGTTTTTCGGAATTTCTATATGAAGATTAACTTCAAAACAATTTGCTTACCAATTAAATGGACCTCAAATCTCTATGAACTAAATGAAATGGACCTCTACCTGACTTTCCAAATTATTTTCATACAAAAGTGTGAATATACAACTAGTTTTGGCATGTGCAATTCTCTCTTTTGAAAGTTTTCCTCTTAGTTATTGTATACATATTTCCATGCTTAGAATTATAGTCATTGTACATATGTATATATGTATCTCTAATGGAAAGGAAATATACATGTATATATAACAATAAAACTAAACAAGAGACTCCATTTGGTGGTAATACATTGCTTTTGAAACTAATGAATTAGTCGTTATATAATTTCTTTAAGAAATATCTAAAATGCATATATAATAATAAAATAGATACTCATGTAGAAGTTTTTTTGGGATTTCGCTCTTTGAGATTTGTGTACTTTCTTTGTGTACTTTATTTATCCCAAAATAAGCCTGTATTTACCATTATGATATATCATTTAATTTGCAAGGAACAAGAGGAATTGTTTAGAGGGCAATTCACTACGTCTTTAATTTGGCTAGGCAAGCGATGATTAGTAGTTGTTTACGTGTGATAGTTTTTTGTCAAGTAAATGTTAGTCTCATTGTTTCCGACATTAATATGAATGTTTTATAACTTCTGGATCCTGTTTTTTTTTTTTTTTTTTGATTTACTAATATGAATGTATTGTACCTTGTACACTGGCCAGCCAAATTGAAGGAATGGGCTTCATATGCTGTGCCTAATGAAGAAGACTTCAAAGAGTTGGACATGGAGTCAACATGGGCTGGAATGGAGAAATGTTTGGATATGGGGATATGTAAGTCCATTGGAGTGAGCAATTTCTCTTGTAGAAAGATTGAACGGCTGTTAGAACATGCATCGGTCCCACCAACCGTAAATCAGGTACCATCGATTCCATGGGTTACTATGATCGACACATACATCATCATCTTGTGAAGGATCTAACACCGAAGTCAGTTTTGGAGTTAATGAATGTGAACATATATTGTGATGATAGAATAGTGAAGAGCAATGGCAAAAGAGCAGGAATGTGCAGTTGCTTGCATTCACGAACAAGAGAGTATCCCTGGACTCATCAACTTCCTTCAAGCCTCTCATTCAAACAAAGATAGCCCAATCTCAGTGTATGCTCTCCACCTTGTTGAACTCAATGGTGCAAATGCCATGTTTATAACTCATGACAGCCATCTTAGATCTTCCAGTATGCTCGCTCCAACTTCATGGTAAAGGCCTTGAAGATCTATGAGCAAACACATAATCACTATGGTAGCATTCAGGCATTCACAGCTGTGTCCCCTTACAACACAATGTACCGTGATATTTGTGAACTTGCACTAGAAAAAAAGGCATCACTCATTATTGTTCCCTTCCACAAGCCAGGATGGAGAGACTATACTCAATATAATGCATCTCACATGGTGAATTCTAGCCTCCTGGCCAATGCACCTTGTTCGGTTGGAATCCTTGTTGATCAAAACCCACACATGAATGTTCTGCCCCGTTCCTTGGCCTCCTCAATGAACCATGTTGCTGTTATTTTCATGGGTGGAGTGGAATCTCGTGAAGCGCTGTCCTATGCAGATTTCATTGCTAGGAAGCCGAGCACTAGCCTCACTATGGTACAGTTCCTTTTGGCTGATAACATCAACAACAACTATGATGATGAGAAGGAGATGAAGTTAGATGATGAATTTGTGGGACAGTTCATGATGAAACGCTAGTGATTGATAGAATCAATTTTCAATTTTGTTGATGTTAAAAACATGTTCATATTAACCCATTTATGTCATCAAACAAACATGAGTATTTCATCGAAAATCATTATTTTTATACAGGTATAATATACAGGGATTTGAAATGTGAAAATGTATTACCTCCAACGAGTTCCAGATTGGGCGAGTTCTAGCTGGGGACCTAATAATTTTTTTAAAAGAACACCCTATAGCGACGGTCAAGAACCGTAGCTAAAGGCTTAATATATATATATATATATATATATATATATATATATATATATATATATATATATATATAATTTTTTAATAAAATAGCCTATAGTGACGGCCAATAGCGGCTGTCGCTATGGTTTTTAATCGCCGAATATTTTTTTGACAAGGCCCAATTCGATGGGCCTATTCGACGGTCGAGACTGTCGAAGGGTCCCATAATTCGACAGTCCAAAACCGTCGAATTTTGAAAATTTTCACGTAGTGCATAATCCTTCATAGAGTTTTATCTTTCTCCTTATTTCTCTCTTATCTCCCTTATTTTAAATTTGCAAGAACCAAAAAACAAATTTTTTTTTTTTTATTTCACCTCATCATGTTAACGTTTCTTTCACGATTTTTCACAATTATCTATCATTTGATCTTTTAAAAAATTTCCTCTCTTTCTTTGTAATAATCACAGTACCAACATAGAAGAGTGATTGAACATTGAAAAAATAGATTAAAGGTAGAGGGACCTCTCTTTGGTAATCTCCAAAGAAAAAAAGGGAAGAAAAATTATTCAGACACGCGTAGAACATCTCTTCTGTATTTGTGGAGCTGCAACTCTTAAGTCTACATCTCTCTCTCCCTCCCACCTTTGTGTGAAGCAAAACTTGAAAAGGAAAGAAATATTTTATATTATGATATTTATCTTCCTCGGCAAGTAATGACTTTATTTTCATTTTATTTATTTTGATGATATTGAGTGTTAAATGCGTTAGCAATCTGATTGCATGTGAAAAGTTCTGAGAGAAGTCATGGTTAATATGTTGAGACACAACTAGTTTTACTAATTTAGTAAGATTCCTGATCTTGCTGTGAGTCATTGAGTTCATCTTGTGATACCCATAAACATGATCCAATGCCACATGATAGAGGATAAAATACTATATATTTTTTTTGTTAGAAAACAAGGTTTCCTCTTGAATCTAATTTTGATAATTAGATAGAAGTCTGATTGCCGTCCATTTTTCAAATCAAGGAAATAAAGTTTATTTAATTTTTTTTTTTTTTTAAATTTGTTCTTTTGGAGTCTAAGTTTTGCCATAAAACATTGAGGGCCATGGTGACATTGGATTATTAACATGTTAATCCATTTGAGCCCGATCACACTTAGCAAGATCCAAAAATCTTAGTTTTGGGTAGTAAGGAAAGTTTTATTTATAACATGATGATAAAGGAAAAAAAACTCTTTAAAGAAGAAAAGGACAGAAAGAGAGTTATTCTTCTTTGTTACTCATAATATAGTATATGGGAATTCAGTGTATATGTATATATATATATGGGGGCGGTTTAAGGGCCATATGTAAAAACATATGAAAAAACAATGGTTCTTCAAAATATGGGTTAGAGGTTTTCGATTGAGCTGATTTTTTGCAAGGATGGTCACTATGATGAGAAGATCATCCTCACAAAAAATCAGCTCAATCTGAAATTTCTAAATTCATCAAAAGTGATTTACAAATTATTGAAAAAAGTTGACAAAAAATCGACGGTCCACATTCTAAATCACTTTTAATAGGGTTAGAAGTTTCAGATTGGACTAATTTTTTTTTTGGATGATCTTCCCATCATAGAGATTCCCTCACAAAAAATCAGCTCAATCCAAAATTTCTAACCTATATTTTAAAATTTTTAAATGTTACATTGTTTTTACATATGTTTTCTTAGATGTCCCTTGAACCTGACCCTATATATATATATAGGGGGGCGTTCAAGGGCCAACTTTTTAGCAAACTTTTTGGCAAAACATTTTTCAAAACATGGGTTAGAGGTTTTGGAATGGGCTGATTTTTGGTGAGGATGATCTCTACGGTGAGGAGATCATCATCACCAAAAATCAGCACATTCAAAAACTTCTAACCCCATCAAAAACAGTTTACAAAAAAATGGACGGTCCACGATTTTTCAGCTGGTAAACATGGGTTAGAAGTTTTGGAATGGGCTGATTTTTGGTGAGGATGATCTACTCACCGTAGAGAACATCCTCACCAAAAATCAGCCCATTCCAAAACCTCTAACCCATGTTTTGAAAAATGTTTGCCAAAAAGTTTGCTAAAAAGTTTGCCCTTGAACGCTACCCATATATATATATATATATATATATATATATATATGTGGGTCCGTTCAGCAACAAACATTTTGGCAAAAAATTTTTCAAAACAGGGGTTAGAGGTTTTGGAATGGGCTGATTTTTGGTGAGGATGATCTCTACGGCAAGGAGATCATCCTTACCAAAAATCAGCCCATTCCAAAACTTCTAGCCCCAGTTTACAAGTTGAAAAATCGTGGACCGTCCATTTTTTGTAAACCATTTTTGATGGGGGTAGAAGTTTTGGAATGAGCTGATTTTTGGTGATGATGATCTCCTCATCGTAGAGATCATCCTCACCAAAAATCAGCCCATTCCAAAACTTCTAACCCATGTTTTGAAAAATGTTTTGCCAAAATGTGTTGTCAAAATGTTTGTTGCTGAACATTTCCCATATATATATATATATATATATATATAAAATCAGCCCATTCCAAAACTTCTAACCCCATCAAAAATGGTTTACAAAAAATGGATGGTCCACGATTTTTCAACTTGTAAACTGGGGCTAGAAGTTTTGGAATGGGCTGATTTTTGGTGAGGATGATCTCCTTGCCGTAGAGATCATCCTCACCAAAAATCAGCCCATTCAAAACCTCTAACCCATGTTTTGAAAAATGTTTTGCTAAAATGTTTGTCAAAATGTTTGTTGCTGAACGGGACCCTATATATAGATGAGTCGGGTTCAAACGACACACATTGCAACACACATTGCAACAACTTGTTTTGTCTTATATGGGCAAAAATGTTTGGAATGGGCTGATTTTTTGTGAGGATGATCTTTATGGTGAGGAGATCATCCTTGCCAAAAATTAGCTCATTATGAAACTTCTAGACCGTCCAATTTTTGTTGAAAAATTGTAGACCATCCAATTTTTGTAAATCAATTTTGATGGGGTTACAAGTTTTTGGAATGGGATGACTTTTTTCCAGGATGATCCCCTCATCACAGAGATCATCCTCACAAAAAATCAGCCCATTCCAAACATTTTTGCCCATATAAGACAAACACGTTGTCGCAATGTGTGTCGTTGGAACCCCACCCTATATATATATAGGGTCCCGTTCAATGGCTAACTTTTTGACAAACTTTTTGGTAAAACATTTTTCAAACACATGAGTTAGAAGTTTTGGAATGAGCTGATATTAGGTGAGGATGATCTCTACGATGAGGAGATCATCATCACCAAAAATCAGCTCATTCCAAAACTTTTAACCCTATCAAAAATAGTTTACAAAAAATGGATGGTCCACGATTTTTCAACTTGTAAACATGGGTTAGAAGTTTTGGAATGGGTTGATTTTTGGTGAGCATGATCTCCTATATATATATAGAGGGTAGCATTCAATGGCTAACTTTTCGGCAAAACATTTTTCAAAACATGAGTTAGAAGTTTTGGAATGGGCTGATTTTTGGTGAGGATGATCTCTACGGTGAGGAAATCATCCTCACCAAAAATCTGCCCATTCCAAAACTTCTAACCCATGTTTACAAGTTGAAAAATCGTGGACCGTCCATTTTTTGTAAATTATTTTTGATGGGGTTAGAAGTTTTGTAATGGACTGATTTTTTGTGATGATGATCTCCTCACCGTAGAGATCATCCTCACCAAAAATCAGCCCATTCCAAAACTTCTAACTCATGTTTGAAAAAATGTTTTGCCAAAAAGTTAGTCATTGAACAGGACCCATATATATATATATGGAAATGTTCAACACCAAACATTTTGGCAAAACATTTTTCAAGACATAGGTTAGAAGTTTTGGAATGGTCTGATTTTTGGTAAGGATGATCTCTACGGTGAGGAGATCATCATCACCAAAAATCAGCCCATTCCAAAACTTCCAATCCCACCAAAAATGATTTACAAAAAATGGACGGTCCACGATTTTTCAACTTGTAAACATAGGGCTAGAAGTTTTGGAATGGGCTGATTTTTGATGACGATGATTTCCTCACCGTAGAGATCATCTTCACCAAAAATCAGCCCATTTTTCAAAACATCTAACCCATGTAGGACAAAAATGTTTGGCTAAAATGTTGGCAAATCGGACTTCTATATATATATATATGGATGGCGTTATTACGACCCCTTTGCGACACACCATTTTGTCTTATATGGGTAAAAATGTTTGGAATGGGCTGATTTTTTGTGAGGATGATCTCTGGGATGAGGGGATCATCCTGGCAAAAAATCATCTCATTCCAAAACTTTTAACCCCATCAAAATTGATTTACAAAAATTGGACGGTCTATAATTTTTCAACTTGTAAACATGGGGCTAGAAATTTCATAATGAGCTGATTTTTGGCAAGGATGATCTCCTCACCATAGAGATCATCCTCACAAAAAATCAGCCCATTCCAAACATTTTTGCCCATATAAGACAAAATGGTGTGTGCGCAAAGGGGGTCGTAATAACCTGACCCTATATATATATAGGGTCGCGTTCCTAAGACTCATATTGTGACTCACATCGCGACTCACCATTTCAGCCGTTCGATATTCGTTAAATCGACGGTCCAGATCGCGACCCATTTTTAAAACGATGAAATTTCATTATTTACAACTACCTCCCCGATAACAAAAAAAAAAATAAAAACTAAAAACGAAATTTCAGCTCAGCTGAAACTTCGTCTTCTTCGCAACTTTCAGATCTGATTTCAAAACGCAGAGAAAAATCTGAGAGAAATCTTCTTGTGTTCATCGCGATTGAACGAAATTTCAGATCGATCGACTTGCTTGCTAAACAAAATCGAAAGAAACGAAGACGAAAGAAAATCAGAACGAACGAAAACTCGTCTTCTTCGTTTCTGCCCTCTCTTCTCTTTCTCTTTACAACGCTTCTTCCTCATCTCTATTCCCTCTCTCTCTCTCTCTCTCTCTCTCTCTCTCTAGAACAGACGACGACTCACACAAAAGAAGAGCTCGACAGAAACCCTAAGGTAACAAATCACAAACCCTTGTTTTTTAATTTTTTTTGCACTTTTATTTGTTTAATAATTTTTCTTTTTAATTTTTTTGCTGAGTATCTTGCTGAGTATCTCCATCTCCATCTTCGTCTTCTTCTTCTTCGGTTTTTAGTGTGTTGTTGGGTGGTGACTTACATTTAAGATTTCTTGAAAAGCCCACAGATGTTAACAGTGTGGCAATTTAAAGTAGTGGTACCTAGTTTATAGTCTAGGTTAATGTTTATACTCGTTTTTCGATCTCCTTTATTGTTTATGATTCAAGATCTAGTTCTTAAACAGAAATGGAATTTGCAAATCTAGTTTTGGATCTGTAATCTTGTGTAGTTCTGATCTAAATCAGTATTGAAACGTTTGTGCTACAACAATAATTAGAGATTTTTAATTAGCTACAATGGCTTTTTTTTTTTATAAGTAAAATATCGTTTCAATAAGGTGGTCAACAAGACTGGCAAAAGAAACAATACAGAGAAAATGAAATAAGGGGATTCAAGACAACAAATTTGCTCCCACCTAACTAGGAAATCTTCAAAAAGGACCCCCTTGAACTCCTAAAAAACTATACACCAAAAAAATAGTATACCTAACATAGTTAGAAGAATGTCTTCTTTTGCTCCTAAGCTTATTAATGATTTAATGATCAATTAATTTTTTGGTCAAATTCCTTTTTTGTTTCAAATTGTAATTGGGCTTTAATCTTGTCTCAGTGATCTTGGAAATGTTGTTTTATCTGGTCAACTGTTTCCACAACTTATTCATCTTAGAAATTTGCAGTACTTGTAAGTCCTTTTTCTGCAATGAATTTTTTTGATCTATTGGTTGTCTTTGTAGAACTGTGATTGTTATTTTGCACATGCTTTGGCCAAAATGCAGTTCTAACATCTTTACTCATGTCACAATCAAGCACCCATACCTATATCCATGCAACTTAGCACAACATGTTGTCATCCATTCTCTTTATTCTTATAGATAATATTTAATAAGAAGTTTTATGGAAAAATAGAAATAGTAGTTTTTCTGGTTTCTTAAATGAGTGGTTCTTGAGACCATGAGATGGAGGCACGTGTCAATCTCCTTCCTCCTCCATTCCGTTGTCATGGGAGTTATACACCAGTTTTGTTATCATGGGTGTGATATCCATCATATTGCTTGATGCGCCACCATATTTTTGCCGCAATGGACACCTGATTCACCTTGCCTAGAATGCCCCCCTTCCAAATCAGCTCAGAATTACAAAGGTTGGTCAGTCTGGCAGCCTTGTGAGTTCAGCAACCTATCTAACTTGCAATGGCTTTGGGTCAAAGTACCCAATCCAACTTGAAACACCTTTCTGTTTGTGTCTTGTCCATCCTATATCTTGTTGAGAGGTGTAGTCTAGCTTGGTTCATTACTTTGTCAAGTTTCAAGGCTCATCTAGCTAACCTTTTCATTGTTGTGGGATATGGAAATAGTAGCTAGTTAGAGTTATTGTGGCCGTAGAGGTGTAGTGAGGGGTAATTTTGGTTGAGTTACCAAATCATGGAGTTGACCTATATTGTGGAGCAATGCTAATAGAACCTCAATTACATTTTAAATCAGTTTATCTACCAATAATTGAACTTAATATCGAAATCGAGCAAACGACCTAAAGATGGACAAATACTTATATAATTCTATAAAGAACTGTGTGCCCACCACACCACACAAACGACTTAGAGATAATTCTATTTTATTATCTGCTTTGAGTTTTGTGGGGTCTCAATATGATAATTGAGAGAAGCTCTTTGTGCATTGTTCTTAAAATCATGTTTCCTTAATGGTTATTATCAGGGGAAACAGCCCATTCGAGGAGTTCCGACTATTATTTTGTTTGGTTCACTTGGTTCGGGTTCTCTGAAGTTGTTTGGTTCGGGTTACTGATGTTCGTGGGGAATGGTAAGAAGCTGCATATCCATATAGTTAACCATGTTATGGAACTATGCTTTACTAAGACCTACCAGCAACGGGAAATAATTTTATGTCTCTTGAGTCCATTTGAAACATCCTTTTGCTCTGCCTGAAGGTTGATATTCTTTGTTTCGCTTTAAATAAGTGTATTAAGGTTGCTTCTGTTTTTTTTACCGCTAAACACTACTGAAGAGCTTATTTGAAGAGAAATTGATTCTCTACTTTCCCTAGTTGAGTTCAGTTTTCAGGTATTATTATTGCATTCTTCTTTCTCTTTTACTGCCTTTTCATTTCTGTTTAACACCATTAAACCTTGCTACCTTGTTTGAAGGTTAAATGTTGATGCTAATTTTATGTAATTGTTGGGATCGATCTTCGTCTTCGTCTTCATTGTAACATTTATATTTTTGGGTGGCTATACCCTTGCTTCAGTAGTTGTAATATTTCATTTAACTGTCTCTATTTTTCTTTCTTTTCATATTATCTTCTCAAGTGTTTGGGATATTTCGATGAAAATGAAAATTCCATGTGCTTGTGGCGAAGGAATTTGTCAAGTATTCATTTCTAGAACTTCAAGAAATCCTAATCGTCATTATCTTAAATGTCCAAATGCGGTAAGTTTTAATTATTTAACATACGCTTTGGTAAGAAATTATTGAAAATTTTATAGATTTTTTTATTTGTCTCTTCTAAGTTGGAAATGACAATGGTTGTGGATATTGGATTTGGATGGATAAACTAAAATGGTGTAGATGTGGGTGTGGACCTTGCAAATTAATAACCACCACATCTAACAAAAATGGCAATAAAGGGAAAATTTTTTATTGTTGTCCTAAATCAACTGTAAGTGGCTTTTTTTTTTTCTACTGAATCAACATTGTAGTTTATAGTAATTCTTTTCTTAAATTATATCTTATGTGAATTTTTTTTCAATCAGAACAAAATGGTTGCGGTTTCTTCATGTGGGATGAGAAGTTGAAGACTAATGCATCAACAAATGTAGAGGCGGGTGAAGAGATTACAAATATTACAAATGGGGAAAAAAAAATGATCGAAGACCTTTGTGAGAATATTGTAAATCTTTGTAATAATTTAAAAGAAAATTTAGATAAATTAAAATTTGAGGACTAGAACAAACGTTTAATTTGTATTTTATGTATGTATCCATCTAAAGAATTTTCTAATATAACATAAATCATGGTTAAATGAATCATGTTCCTTTATTCCATATTATTGTTATGCGCTGTTTACATTCCATTGCAGAGTGGGAGCAGGTACTACTAAATTTTATTAATAGGAATTAATGTTTATTTGTTTGTTTGGGTTCAGTGGATATTCTGGGTGGGACCCTTCATTGTAGCTGCTCTTGCTGCAGTGTACCACCAAATTGTCATTAGGGCCATTCCTTGCAAGGCCAGATCTTAAAAGAACACCTCCCTCTCTATCATCAATAAATATGGAATTTTTTTTTTCTTCTAAGTTTGTTTTGTATTTTCTTTGTTTCTCTCTCTTGAACTACTGCTAGGGATTGTTGGTTATGTGTAAATTATCAAGTTATGTTATGGGTGGGGTGTGTTGTAGTGTTGTGTTGAGCTTTGAAATGGAGATTCTTTTTATTTTATTTTTTAAATGAATTAGTTCTTCATTTTAATTTAAACAATGCTTGAGTTGATATTTTATCTTCTTTATTGGTTAAAAATCCTCAAGTTCTGAACAACTTGAGTTTTGTTCTTTGCAATACTAATCGAAAATGACTTTAAATGCCATTGTTTTTTCTTCCCCAAACCTGGTACAGATTGTCGTGTTTTATGAGGATTTTGTTGTGTGAAAAAATGAATAATAAACCCATAAGATTTTATGTGGTTCGGCAAATTGCCTACATCCATGACACATAATCCAGAATGAATACCACTGATCACCTCTTTTAGGGTGGGTGTTATTAGTTCTATATTCTACGCTGCATTTCTTGACAATCAGAGTCACTCTTAAATGGTTTTCAAAACCTTAAATGTCTTGCAAATCGGTTTACAAGATTCTGTAAAATCTTGACCAGCTTATGGTTCAATTCATCTACAATCTAAATATATGCTAAAACTGAGTGATCAATGAGTCAGTGAAAAGTGCCAAGATCGTTTTAACCCAACTCATAGTGCCAACCTTGTAGTGATGCTATGATCACATCCAGTTTAACTTCAATGTGAGAATTAAAAGTTACAAGGGCTAATTTCTCCATGTACAATGCATAAAGTGAAATGAGACTATCATAATTTACAAGCATGAGCATCCAATCACTTCATAAAAGAGGTGTCTTACAAACTTAGTTAAGTTGGCATTTCCATGAGGAAAGATAACTGAGTTTTATATGACTAATATCCTTGATTTCAATTTCCAACAATATGCCACAAGTGAAACCATGAACATTTGTGCAGTTTTTATCTTTAATCACCATTGCCTATTCTCTAACCCCACTACTAGGGGCCTTCAACAACAATCTGATTTCTCCATTCAGCTCTGTTTAGACCTGTATCTTCAGTCAAGGCTCATCATTTCGTGCTACCTTAATCCACTTCATTTTTTGTTTTTCCCTTTGCCTTTTTAGATCCCTCAAGTTGCATGAAAGAACTCCAGTGCTGCCATTGATACATTGGCTTCGCTGTAATCCACTGAAGTAATCTACGCCCTTGAAGGGGAGATGCAATGCCTACTAGCCTGTAAAAAACTCAAATCAGTCCAAGCCCCAATATTTATGCAAATCTTAAATAAGATTAAAAGTCTGATAGAATCCAACATTAAGGCTTAGAATGGGTTAACTTTTGTTCTCCCAACAATAAGGCTTAGAATCCAATGACTAGAAAGTAACTACATGTTCACTGAAAAGTACCAACTGAAGAGCAGTCTTGTTAAAAGATGCCAACTTACCCTTAAAATGAAACCACTTGTCGATGTATATTTTCATTTCGAACGAACCAACTAGCAAACATGATTGTGGTCAAGTACATTAGGGTATCAAACCATCCAAAAGTTTGTCTTGGTAAAATCCATCCATCATGAAAAATATCATATTCATATAAAGAGGCATTTGCTAGTGATACTTCTTATTAAAGTTGAAGGATAGCAACAGCCCCATTTGCAATCCTACCAATAACAATCAAAGACATTTAAACTAATGATAAGGTGATCATCTTTTCAGCACCTATACCAAGTATTGGGGGTTTGGGGCAAGTGACTTTTATGTCCCCATATATTAAAAATAAAATTATTCTATAACAGAAATATATTGTGCTTATTCATATTCTATGTACATGTCCATCAATCATCTCGATTATATCTCATATGAGGATTAAACCCATATCCCAAAAAACATATTCATCAATAAGACCAACT
Source organism: Akebia trifoliata (assembly GCF_017979445.1). NCBI lineage: Eukaryota > Viridiplantae > Streptophyta > Magnoliopsida > Ranunculales > Lardizabalaceae > Akebia > Akebia trifoliata. The sequence goes on from NW_028236833.1 coordinate 39,531, forward strand.
TCTCTACTAGTATTATCCACAGATCCATCTAACAATCTTCATCTCCACATTTTATGAAATATGTTGCTGCTTATTCAATGGGCATGTAGCAACAAAATAACCCTTTTAAGAATTTTTTTTGTGGTATTTCCAATCCTATTAGTACATATCCAAATTATCTCAAACAGACTTTTCTAACATACCCATTTATAATACTATTTTCTCTAATCTTCCTACTGCCCATAATCATCATGGCTTCTACAAACATATTTTCCATTATAAGAGCACATGTAAGAAATATATTTCAAGTTAAAGATAATAGATAATAATAGAATGATCTCAGTATCAAATAAACCAAAGTAGAACCATCTGTGGAGCATGGACCAGTACAACCAACATCTACTAGCCTGAAAAACTAACTTGAAAAAAAGACAAAAAAGTGAGAACAAAAGTTATGACATCAGAATTGATCACAACAATACCCGTCTTGCACATGAGACCCTGTAAGACAAGTGGCATGTGTGGGGCATAACGGACCTACATACATGTGGCATAGAGATTCGGTATGACTAGGAGTCATGTGTACAAGTGAGCATTGCTTATGTTTGACATAGAACACATAGTAACTGCAGATCACAAATATCGACCTCTCCATTTGATTCCATATGAGTCTGGCTTGTAACATGTTCAAATTAAGTCCATATGTCACCGCTAATCCCGCAATGCCTATAAAACAAAGAGAGAAAAAAAAAATAGATTAATGTTCTTTCAGTGGGTCAATCGCTCATAGTGCTTCACAATAATGGTGTCATAAATGATTTCAAATGGGATCGACTTACTGGGATCAATTACTCCCTCTGGCACAAAGATCAAGAATATTAAAGAGAAGGCAAATGTGATTAACGACAACATATCCAAGCGAAAGCATAGCCATTCCATTGCAAGAGAAGCATTAAATTTGGGCCGGGAATAACCATCCATCAGCTTCAGGTTCATGTGAAATAAATACAAAAGCCACATGTCATGTTATTTCCTTCTTATGCTGCCATTTATTAATTCTTGTTGAAACAAATGGATTTGCAATTGAAGAGTTTGCAAGCATGTGTCAACATCACTAGAGCTCTATACATACATACATACATACATTAAGGGAACCAACGTTGGGAGCCAAAATTTGTCCTATATGGGAAAAGTTTCGGATTTGGCTGATTTTTTGTTTGGATGATCTCCTCGCCAAAGAGATCCACACAAAAAATCAGCCCATTCATAAACTTCTAACCCATATAGGAAATATTTTGACTCCCAAATGTATGCTGCCGAACATTGCCCTATATATATATATAATGAAAATTAAGTCTTACTTGTTTCTCAAGCTTATACAACTTGCGGCGGAAGTCGATCCGTTTTCGGTCCAACCTTTCCTACTTTAAACGGATTTCCTCCTTCAAAAGCTCCAAATTGTCCAGCTTCTTCTGTGATGAAGGTGGAGCCTTAGGACCATTTGTCATCCCAGGTGCAGAACCAACCTTCGGAGCTATGGATGGGAGATATCTTTTCCTCTATTAGAAACAGATGTCACACCACTCGGAGCTACAGATGCAGTATTGGCCCCATTGCTTACACTGTCAACAGGAACACTGTCCCTGTTAGCCCACCATAGCTTGATGAAGCGGTTACCCATTACAGCATCTGGTGCCTTCAGAGCAGCCTCCGCCTCCTCTTTTAGAGAATTGGACAAAAGCTCGTTCACTGTTCAGTGGTATATAAATGTCTATAACCTGAAGTAGACAACACCCGGTTCAAGCCTAAACCATCGTTACTTGTCCAGGCTTGCTACTCTTATCTTGTAAATCTTTGCTGTTTGTTAATAGGCTTGAAGGAGTATTGACCGATGATAAAGGTCCCATTCCAGCTGGAGTTCCAAGTAAGTGTGCACTTGGAAGTGAAACAGGGAGATTGAACTGTGAGAGGCTCTGTGATTTGCAAAACCAGCTATTGGTTATGAAAGTGGGATGGGCCTTATGCAATTAAATAAAAAAATCTCAACCCCAAGATCTTACTTCTAAGCAACAATTTCTTCAGTTTATACAATTAATGATTTTCTTACTCCCAGTAACATTTCTTATTTGTTGTCAACAATAGAATAATATATTGTAAAAAAACCTTACTTCAAATGCTTTGCAAATTAAAAGAAGAAATATGAAAGCATGAACAAATTTCATCCTCCCTGCTTCTTCGTTGTGTATAGAGCATATCAAGAAGACGAAGATGGAGATAGAGATACTCAGCAAAAAAATTAAAAAGAAAAATTATTAAACAAATAAAAGTGCAAAAAAAATTAAAAAACAAGGGTTTGTGATTTGTTACCTTAGGGTTTCTATCGAGCTCTTCGTTTGTGTGAGTCGTCGTCTGTTCTAGAGAGAGAGAGGGAATAGAGATGAGGAAGAAGCGCTGTAAAGAGAAAGAGAAGAGAGGGCAGAAACGAAGAAGACGAGTTTTCGTTCGTTCTGATTTTCTTTCGTCTTCGTTTCTTTCGATTTTGTTTAGCAAGCAAGTCGATCGATCTGAAATTTCATTCAATCGCGATGAACACAAGAAGATTTCTCTCTGCGTTTTGAAATCAGATCTGAAAGTTGCGAATAAGACGAAGTTTCGGCTGAGCTGAAATTTCGTTTTTAGTTTTTATTTTTTATTTTGTTATCGGGGAGGTAGTTGTAAATAACGAAATTTCATCGTTTTAAAAATGGGTCGCGATCTGGACCGTCGATTTAACGAATATCGAACGGCTGAAATGGTGAGTCGCGATGTGGAGTCACAATATGAGTCTTAGGAAGCGACCCTATATATATATATATATATATATATATAGGGAAATGTTGAGTAACAAACATTTTGGGCTGTAAAACGTTTTTCAAAACATAGGTTAGAAGTTTTGGAATGGATTGATTTTTGGTCAGGATGATCTCTACGGTGAGGAGATCATCATCACCAAAAATCAGCCCATTCCAAAACTTCTAACCCCATCAAAAATGGTTTACAAAAAATGGACGTTCCACGATTTTTCAACTTGAAAACATGGGGCTAGAAGTTTTGGAATGGGCTGATTTTTGTGAGGATGATCTCCTCATCGTAGAGATCATCCTCACCAAAAATCAGCCATTCCAAAGCTTCTAGCCCCTTAGGACAAAAATGGTTGGCTAAAATGTTGGCCAAAATGTTTGGTGTTGAACGGGACCCATATATATATATGGGAATGTCAGCATCCTAAGCTTTACCCACACTTTAACAAACGTTTTTTGTCCTACATGGGTTAGAAGTTTTGGAATGGGCTGATTTTTGGTGAGGATGATCTCTATGATTAGAAGATCATCTTCTCCAAAAATCAGCCCATTCCGAAATGTTTTAACCCCATGTTTACAAGTTGAAAAATCGTGTACCGCCTCTTTGTTTTGTACCCATTTTTTGTAAATCATTTTTGATGGGGTTAGAAGTTTTGGAATGAGCTGATTTTTGGTGAGGATGATCTCCTCACCGTAGAGATCATCCTCACCAAAAATCAGCCCATTCCAAAACTTCTAACCCATGTAGGACAAAACGCGTTTGTTAAAGTGTGTGGTAAAGCTTAGGGTGCTGAACAGGACCCTATATATATATATATATATGAGAAATGTGTAGCAACAAACATTTTGGCAAATTTTTTTTCAAAACATGGTTAGAGGTTTTGGAATGGACTGATTTTTGGTAAGGATGATTTACGGTGAGGAGATCATCCTCACCAAAAATCAGCCCATTCCAAAACTTCTAGCCCAATTTACAAGTTGAAAAATCGTGGACTGTCCTGTTTTTGTAAACCATTTTTGATGGGTTTAGAGTTTTGGAATGGGCTGATTTTTGGTGATGATGATCCACTTACCGTACAGATCAGCCTCACAAAAAATCAGCCTATTCCAAAACTTCTAACCCATGTTTTGAAAAATATTTGGCCAAAATGTTTGTTGCTGAACATTTCCCATATATATATATATATAGGGTAGCGTTCAATGGCAAACTTTTTGGCAAAACATTTTTCAAAACATGAGTTAGAAGTTTTGGAATGGGCTGAGTTTTGGTGAGGATGATCTCTACGGTGAGGAGATCATCCTCACCAAAAATCAGCCCATTCCAAAACTTCTAACTCATGTTTACTAGCTGAAAAATCGTGGACCGTCCACTTTTTGTAAATGATTTTTGATGGGGTTAGAAGTTTTGGAATGAGCTGATTTTTGGTGATGATGATCTCCTCACCGTAGAGATCATCCTCACCAAAAATCAGCCCATTCCAAAACCTCTAACTCATGTTTTGAAAAATGTTTTGCCAAAAAGTTAGCCATTGAACGCCCCCCATATATATATATATTTCAATATTTTGATGGAAACATAATTTATAATAATAAAATAATTTATTTTTTTGGATTTTGCATGAAATATAAGTTGCTGTTATTTGATGGCCAATGTGGTAGTCCATTTGAGCTCGATGACCTTTTGTAAGATTTCAAATCTTACAAATAAGTAAAGTGTTTTCTCACATAAAAATTGAACGCTATGAGATTCAAAGAACTTCCTTTTGGAAAGTTTCAAAGTATCTACCAATGTTTTCATCAAACTTAATTAAGAAAATCTTGGTAAGGCTTGATGTAGTAAATATTTGTAACAATTGGAGTTTTTTTTTTATTATCTTATTTACTTGAGCCTACTGACACGTTGATTGAATGGTTATAGATTAGGTGCATTCATTCAATAAAAGGATAAAAAATTAAATAAAAAAATAAAAAAATGAAAAATCAACACTTGCACACACATTATATCGGGGGGATTTAGTTAAATCAAGTGTCTCAATTCATTGACTAGGTGAGGACGGAAGGTAGTGCTGAAGCATGAGCTAGAAATTCTCAAATCATAAATAGGTGAAATACTTATGATATATTTAAATCTTGATAGATATATTATACAAATAATCTCTAAATATCAAAATAATACCAAAAAATAATAAAATTATTGAGTCAAAAAATTAAATGATGATGAAAGCCCATCCCCTGTTTAGTCGGTATATGTCAAGTATGTGAAGAGGAGAAGCAAATGTGCTATCTGTTGAAACCTTTTCTTCCTAAGAAAAAGTAGGAGTTCTTAACTCGACTTTATATTAAAATAACTTACAACAAAGCAATTATAATTTTTGTTTAATAGGAATTATAATGGATTATGTGCTTATGATATGCATCATATACTTGTCGAGGAGACAGTATTTATTTTTCATTCTATATTTGCTACAAATAAAATGTTAATTGGAAATAGTAGAACTCATAATAGGGGGCGGTTCAAGGGCCATAAGTAAAAACATATGAAAAAACAATGGTTTTTCAAAATATGGGTTAGAGGTTTTGGATTGAGCTGATTTTTTGCAAGGATGGTCACTATAATGAGAAGATCATCCTCACAAAAAATCAGCTCAATCTGAAACTTCTAAATCCATCAAAAGTGATTTACAAATTATTAACAAAAATTGGCAAAAATTCGACTGTCCACATTCTAAATCACTTTTAATGGGGTTAGAAGTTTTAGATTGGACTGATTTTTTTTTTTTTTTTTGGATGATCAACCCATCATAGAGATCATCCTCACAAAAAATCCACTCAATTCAAAATTTCTAACCCATACTTTGAAAATTTATTAATATTACATTGTTTTTACATAGGTTTTCTCATATGTCCCTTGAACCTGACCCCTCATAATATATTATAAATACTAGTCAATCTCTCGTAAGGAGGGGAAAATGTTCATAAATCCCTTTTTCATGACACACGAGGTAATTACATGATACATCCCTTGTCACACACACCAAAAGGTCGAGTAATAAAAAATAAAAATAAAAATAAAAATTAAATAAGAGTGAAGTTGCAAGTACCATCCTCATAAAACTAGGGGAACGCAAGTCAAACACCACACCCAGATAAACTTTTGATAGCTTCCTAAGGAAAAGAGTTTCCAAACTAAGATAGGAAGACCGGTGAAATTCCCTTCCGTAATCCTTGCATTAAACACTTCTTAAAAATTCATCCAAATCTATATATTTTCTAGATGTGGATTTTCGAAAATGCTATGGGCTTCTAAGTTACTACTTTGGTGAGTTTAGATTCTAAAGAAGGCTCCTAATTAATAAAAAAGGATCGGTTTTAGGATGATTCCTAAGGGTCTATTTGATTGCATGAAAATCTGTAGACTTAGAAATCCATGGAAAATTAATGAAGTGGAAATATCAAATTCTTCAATAATTTTTAAAACCTATTAATGTTTTGTATGTTACTTCCACCTTTAGATAAACAATTAGATGATTCATAGGCCATGTAAAAAACAGTTCTGAACTTTCAATCAAACATTCAAGAACTTCACACCCAGTAAAAGCCGAAATCTATGAAACTAGAATTAAATAGTTTTTTTTTTTTTTTTTGTTAAATGATAAAATTAAAATCAAACCTGATTTAGAGACAAAACCAAATTGTAGATTGGCAGATGGTCCTTTGTTACAACAAGGAGGCAACTCCAACTAAGGTGAAAATTAGGGTTGTTAACAAGAATCTCATCTCAATTGAATTGATTTAACACGAGGAATTATAATAGATTGCAAAAGAGTATTGGAGTTGAGAAAATAACTATGAAATCAGATTCTATAGAACTCTAATCATCAAAATCAGATTGAAAAAAGAGTCCATTTCTTCTCTTTGTTATTTGAGTCAGGGTTCAAGGTTCAAATTTAATAAATATGATTTAGGTCGATTTTGTGGAATTGAGATCCTAGATGCTAAGCCGATTTTGAATATCTGTTCTAGGGTTTTGTTTAGAAACCCTAGAATAAGGAGCCACAAATTCAATTTCTAGAATGAAAAGAAAAAAAAAACAGAGATAGAGAAAGTACCTTCGTCCAAATGGAACAAAGATAGAGAAGAGGGAGTGATGATTTTCGTCCCAACAATCGAAATAGTGATAGAGCAGAGGGCTTTTGTTGTTCAGAGAATAGAGAGAGTCGTCTTTTGGGCTGCTAAAGAGTCCGAGAGAGATCCTAAAAAAATCACGGGTTTTAGGGTTAAACGCTATTCCAGTTATGGTGTTCAAAGAAATGTTTGTCATTAATCTCGGAACATTAATATTGGTTTTCTAAAATGGATGCTATAATATTTAGAATTGCAGATAATGTAACATTTTTAGATCAAAACGTTATTAATTCTAAATATTTAGTAATTTTCCCTTTTTGAACATTATTAGAAGCTTCCCAAGTATATTATTTGACTGGCTAGTCCTTTAAATTGGGATGTGTGAAGAATTAAATTAATGTTTTGGCAATTCCTCATGAGAGAATGAATCAAGATAATTTTTAATTAGAGCTTCGGGGTTTTGTTCATCCCTTGTTGCAATAATATTTTAGGATTTGCAACGTTAACATGATATTTGTTTGATGAGAAATAAAAATGAATATTGAAAATTCGGGTAACTTAAGCTAAAGTTGCTACTAAAGTAAGAAAGAAAAACGACGACTAAGATTAATTAAAACACACAAATCCACCCCACCAAGCCATAACAGGCCATGCAACCTGACACTTCAACCCGTTGGAACCAAACATATTAGCTCCATTTTAGAAGCTCAATGACCGCTTGGGGGTAGTTCAGGGTCAAAAGTACGGCAGCGGCTGCGATAATGATCAGGTGATCGTTCATCAGGACCATCATATTTCCCAGAGCCTTCGTTGATTTCCTCTGACAAAGTAAACTTCGAAGCCATCCCATCATGTTCTTCCAATTTTGCATCAGATCTTGTACTTACCATGATTGCTCCGATGGTAATGATCAGTAGAATGAGTAAGGTCTTCATGATCAAACTGCAATTAAAACAGAAAAGTAAGCGTCAATATTTATGTGGGAACTCTGTAAATTTTTTGCATGAAACACTTTATATATCAACTCTGTAAATTTCGAATGTGTGTATGATGCTGTGTAAAATTTGATTTCACTATGATTATTTATAGAAGAATTTGTTCATATAATAAGGATTAATGGGAGACAAGGTAAACTGTAGGCGCTAAGAACACTAAAACGCAGTGGGGGATCACAATATCGTAGCCCTATTGGGAGATAACTATTTTATAAGATAAATAAATAAGGCATTATCAAAAGATGAGGTGTTGGGTTTTAATTTCAAATTTGATTACTTTTTCCATTTAGAATTCACTAATAAGTGCTAAGGTCACAAAGCTAAAATTCAACCTCATATAATGACTATGTACAGTTCCCTTCACTACGATGAGCCCCAACTAAATATTTGCAGTAGGAGTTGTATTGAATTCGGCTTCCAACTCATAGTTGTTAGATTGCGTCTTTATCCCATCTAAATATTTGGAACAAGAAAATAATTAAATGCATATATAATATTAAGTTGGATATTATATCGAGACAAAACCAAACTGATTATTGTCAAATTGGATCCCTAATGGTTTGAGGTATGGCTGGTCCATAACTAGCTATTTGATTAGATACCAAATTGGATCTCAAATCCTTGGTCCAGATCTAGGTTATTGTATCTCATAGAGTTGGATTTCAGTTCTAATCCCATTTTATGTCTCAGATAATAAGATGAAAATTGGTGGGAGAGAAAGGAGGAAAAAGTAAGAGAGATCGAGATATAACCTATCATTACGTAAATAATTTTCAATTAAAATTATCAAATGAATGATTATTCATGTTTTTGCCGAATATTTTGAAAAATCTTATTAGTAGATTAATTTTTAGCACCATAATTACTATGAACTTCATCATCAATTATGATAATTTTATCAATGAGAAGTGATTGGTTGATATCTGAAAGAATTGGACAAAATCATTAATTAATAATTTATTCTGTTAATATTTGATAATAAAATTTGTGGAGACCATTTTTATCCCCACTTGAGATTGAGACACTTACCTGAAACAAGATAACCTGCCGATAAGAACTGAGCCAGGCTAGTAAGAAATCTACAAAATCATCATAAATCATAATGGATTTCTAGTGATACCGAGCTCATTGATAAGAGGAAGTACCAGATCCTACAACCTCACTATGTGAAAACTGATAATTTTGATAAGAAAATTCGACGACGCATGGCCATTGAAATTTTTTATGTTCCCCAATTCGATGGCTTAGAGCGATAAAATTTCTTCCATCTTTCATTAATTTGATAGTTATGCACTGTATCATAATGAGCAAAAAGGGATCCTTATTTTGCGCAAAAAAATGTCAATAAAATTAGGAAGTAACGGTAAGTTCCACACTAGTCAAATACTGGAGCATTGATATACAGATCGGTATTTTTGTATCGGTCGTGTACCTCATCATTCTTATCAAATACACCGTCAGGATTGATATTTTTATGACATATTTATGCTTATTTTGTTTTATTATGAGATGGAAATATTTTATTACTGTTTTATTAAAGATTAGTGTTTCAAGTATTATTCGTTTTATTTATTTATTTAGAAATCTGTATTATTTATAATAGATTAGTTTGTTTATCCATTTATATTAGGATTATTAATTTGAAATGTGAGTTTATTGAGTAACTTTCATATTACTCACTCTACCAAGAAAATATTTCAGATATCCCAACTACTGAGATGCCTATTCTTGATGGAGAACTTTATATAGAAGGATCGCAAAATCAGGATGATGAACACTATCACTACAAAATATGAGATTTTTTTAGGCGGTTTTAAACTGCCACCAATTTCATGAAAATTGCCTCTAATATATATAAGGGCGGTTTAGTCAAACCGCCTACTATAGTGGCGTCGCTAATTACTTTTGGTGGCCAAGTAAGGGTGGTTTTAAAACTTCCTCTAAATATTATTTAAGGGCAGTTTTTATACTTTTAGAGGTTGTTTAAAAACAGTCTATAATAATATAAATTTAATGGCAGTTTTAAAACCGCCTCTAAATAATGTGATTTAAGGACAGTTTTAAAACCACCTCTAATTAATGTGATTTAAGGGCGTTTTTTATATTTTTAGAGGCTGTTTAAAAATCCCCTTTAATAAAAATAATATCAGGGCACCTCTATATAATTTGATTTAAGAGCGATTTCTATATTTTTAGAAGCTGTTTGAAAACCGCCTCTAATGTTATAAAAAAAATTTATTAAAATTTTTGTTTCAAAATAGAACCTGCAATTATATAAAGAAAAAGAGCTGCTATTGACACCTCAAATTTCATTTATCACACTTCAATTTCTTATGAAATACTATTAACACCCCACATTTTATTTATTATACTTCAATTAATTGTCACACCATAACTATAATAAAACACAGCATTCACATTACAAAACATACAAGAGTTAGTTCTTATAGTGGCAAACCAAGTACTAATTGAAATACTAACATTGTAAACAAAGAAAATAAAATTAAGAAACAAAAAATCAGCTACTCAAATATGGTCCTTCGACATTGTTGTACTCCCATACTTAATTATGAACACCATAATGCACTACCTGCAATCAAAAAAAAATTCATAGGAACATAATCAACATCTAAACAAATACTATAAAAATCATGTAAAAAATCTGATATGTGAGCGTAAGGTTGCAATGCAAATCGATTCCTACTAGAGTAGTGATTTTCAATAGAGAAACACATGTGCAAATCAAATAAAGAGTTAGGGTAGACTCATCCAGCCATGAGTACACATCTATCCAAAATGCATCTAACACATGGACCAAGTGCAAACGCATATGCTCAGATTTTCTGGTAAATATATGAGATTAAATGTATGCATGTAAAATTTATGGTTTCAAGGAATGAATGCCTACTAATACATCTCAAATTCAAGCTTCTACTTTAATTTTTTGTGGGGGAAGATGGGGGGGGGGGGGGGACTTGCATCTTTTGTACCGTGAGCTTTCTTCTGCCATTCTCTTGTTAATATAACATGCTCATCTTTATTTATCCAAAAGATATATACCATTTGATAAAAGTTAAATCAAATAATAAAAAAAATACATAGGAACAACTATCAAATTGAAGATAGGAATAGAAAGTAATACCATCTCAATATCCATATTTTTATGTTGTTTGGTACAAAATTGAATCACCAGAATTCTTCTTGAGTGGAGTCTTTTAAGATAGATCAACACAGAACAATTACTGATTCTTACGACTCTTTATGTTACGTAGATCTTTTGATGTAGAAATCCGATTTTAGAAAGAGAAAGAAAACACTGAAAATTGGGAAAATATAAACATTGTAAAGCTTATTACATTAATCTAATTGTATGTGTAAACACCTCATTTTTGCACTCGCCTGATTAATCAACTCGTCAACCCGATCGCAACGGTTCCCAATGATGGATGTTTATTTGCTTTATTTTGTTACCAGATATGTTTTAGAAATCCGGATGAGGTATCTCGAATTGATAAAACTGTAGAAACCACGCTACGCTAGGAAAATACGACTCCAGAAACATAGAAATCATCATTTTGCAAACAAAAAGAAGCTTCACGATAAAAATCACTAAAAGTTGACCAAGTTACCAAGATACCCCTAACATCAAAATATCCGTAGAGCCTACATTACGTTTAGGAAAACCCATTCCAACACATAAAACAACAAATCGAAATCAAATAAATCATTTCGCCAATTTTTATAGAATTTGACAAAATTACGAAAATGCCCCTCATAAAGTTCATGAACATTTCACACGAAAAATTTCATAAATGACACAAACTAATATTTTCATTGTATTCCTTACGAAAAATCAATTCTAAAACATCCTAGAACATTAAAAACCGACTTTAAACATGAAAAGTCCTCTCCGGGGGTAAAACGATAATTTCACATTTTCATAATAAAAAATTTCGAAATTAATAAATAAAATATTAAATAATTAAAGTGAAACATTAATGAAATAAATTTAAAATTTTGAACGAAATAAATTAAAATTTTGAAATAAAAAAATCGATCAATCAGACTCTCACGAAAAATTGTTGAGGGTTCGTGAGATATTTCTTTAAGGACCCCTCCATTTGGGGGTCCAAAGAATTAAAGATATAATAGAAGAGGGTTCTCCAAAAAATTAAAGTCAATTATGCAAGACTAAGGTCAAGGTATTAAAGTCAATCAAGTAAGACTAAAGTCAAAATTAAAGTCAATTAACTAAGACTAAAGTCAAAATCTTAAAGTCAATCAAATGAGACTAAAGTCAAAATCTTTAAGTCGATCAAATAAGACCAAAAGTAAAAATCCTAATAGAGTTCTAGTTAAATAATAACTCTATCTAATAGAGTTCTAATTAAAACACAATTCTATCTAAAACAATTCTAATTAAAACACAATTCTACCTAAAACAATTCTAACTAAAACACAACTCTAACTAAAAGAACTCTAATTAAACACTAACTCTATCTAAATCAACCCTTAAAAAAATCTATAAATAGGAGTCCTCACACCCTATTTTCGGATCAAATCATAAATCCTAAGAGAAAGAGGTCTAAAAGCCCCCCTAGCCTCCCATAAACCCTAGTTGTGGAACCCCAACTCCTTACCTAACATCCCTTCTTCGATTTTAGCCAAAAAAACACCAAAAAGTCCTTCAAAAACACCTCAAAATCCATAACAAACTTGAAGAATCCGAATTAAAAAAAAAAGATACCTTAACTCGGAGATCAGAAATCAAATCTAGAGATAGAACGAAGTAAGGAATACGGTATAAGGAGCAGTTTTTGTCGGATCTGAGGGAACAAGGTCTTTGCTATCGAAAAGGTATAACTTCTTACTTTTTTTTTTATTATTATCTAGGTTTTTTAGCAATGTAACTTCTTTGGAAAATTAGTAGAGACCGACTTTGGCCGGGCGGGGTTAGTGCCTAACACCTTCCAACCCCGTAACGTGATCCCCGGACCTTTTTTTTATCTTTCGTAGATTAGTTTTCCTTTTTTAGAGTCAGTTTGGTTCCTAGACCTTAATAACTAGGTGGCGACTCCCAAACCTTAAGGGTCAAAAGCGGATCCGCGCACCCCTCGGATCGAGGGCGCTTTTAGTGGCGATTCCACTAGGGACCATTGAGGATCAGACTTGAAAAACCCCAAGTATGGGATACATTGCCAGTAAGACATTTTTTTATTTGATTTTTAGTTATTTATTTATTTACTTATTTTTATTATTCTTTTTGACTTATTTTTGGATCATTTGTTTGGATTCCGAATACTTTCTTTTGACACATTTTCCCGGTTCAATCTATGATCATTCGAAATGACCCTAAATAATGCAGGATGTCAAGAGTATAATAGTGTGGAAAAAATGGTTGTTGAACCATTCTCATTATTTGATATATTTTATTTTTTGGTTGTATTACTATTATTTTTTTCTTGGCACTATTTGGATTGATTTTGGATAGATCATTTTAGAGTATCTTTTTTTATGATTCAATCTAGGGTCGTTTTGGGATGACCCTAAATAATGAAATATTCAAATTGACATAAATTAATGATGGAATGATGGTGGTTGAGATGAGAGTTATGATTATTTTTTTTGAAAAAAAAAATTGGATGAAATTTTTTTTTTTTTTGGTGCGTTACTAGGCATATGTGATGATTTGTGAAAAAAAATTATTTGTGAGTAATGGGCTTAGAAACAAAATTTTTTTTCATTTTTAATGTTGTTTGTGATGAGGAGAGGATTCCAAAAAAAAAAAATTCAAAATTTTTTTTTCAGAAGTTTTTCTTTTTTTTCGTGTGGTGTGCCAATAGTGAAAACTTTGTTTTCCTATTTCTATCTTCTTCTCCACAGAAGAGACAGCAAGCAAAAAAACGTATTTTTTTCTTTTCTTTCTCTCTCTCTCTCTCTCTCTTCTCACCTTATTCAGCCATCTCTATATCTTCTTGAACTCTTGCAAATCTGAGATTGATCTCATCGATCTCTTTATTCTGATCGAAACTAGGTACCGATTCCTCCTATGTAAAACCCCCAAATCTGATTTGGATGTTGGAGATAAACTAGGAACTTTGAAGTTAAAAGAATATTGTAATGGTGGTGGAGAATTCAGACCAGAGGCTTCAATCTTGAGATCTGAAATTTTAGTTTCTTTACCTGTTACTCGACAGAAATCTGCGACTACTAAGCATTTCATCGAGAATCATTATAAGAATATTCTGCAAGGTCTTCAAGATCGCAAAGAGAGGACGTTGTCGCTGACAGATCTAAAACCAAGCCACTCTCCTCTCGCCAATCTCCCCATCACAAATACCTCTCCCCTGTTTTTAACCTCTCATCCCCCTTTCTGTTACAAGCTTTAACCCCCGATGAGAAACACTTCATCACTCATGTTCTCGCATTCTTCGCTGCTTCAGATGAAATCATTCTTAAAAACCTCGCAGGCTGATTCATGAAAGAAGTCCAAATCTCCCAGGCTTGTGCTTTCTATGGGTTTCAAATCACCATCGAAAACGTCCATTCTGAGATATACAGTCTCTTGTTGGAATCTTACATCAAGGATTCTACATAGAAGAATTGTTGTTTCATGCAATCGAGACTGTTCCTTGTGTCGCCAAAAAAGCCGAGTGGGCACTTAAATGGATTATCGATTCAGAAAGCTTAGCTGAACGTATTATGGCGTTCACTTGCATTGAAAGGATTTTTTTTTTCCTCTCTGATAGTTTTTGCGTGGTATTTTGGTTAGAGAAACGCGGTTGATGTTGGGTTTGACTTTTTCAAACAAGTTAATCTCACTAGATGAAGGTTTACATTGCGTGTTTGCTTTAAAGCTTGTTGAAGTGAAACTAAGTGTGGAGCGAGTCAAAGGAATCGTTGCTGACTCAGTAGAAATAGAGAGAAAAGAGATGAGTGTATTGATGGCACCAACATATGCTTTTTTATTTTATTTTTTAAAGGAGTCTTTTTGTTTTGGTTCATTTTAATAAAAAAAAAAATCAATAAAGTTATTTAATTTGTTTTAGTAATAGTAAATAATAGATTTATTCAATTTATCTTCTCTTATAGAAAATTTTTCTGTTTTAAAAAAAAATAAAAAATAAATAAAAAAATGAGTAATGTGATTTCTATTTTCGGATCCAAACTTTTCCATCAAAATCTACAAGGTTGTGACATTGGATTATTGACATGATGAACCACGTTGATTTGATGACCCTTAGCAAAATTTTAAAATCTTATTGGATTAATCAAGTTAGCCAATTTCTTACCTCAAATTTTCTTAGGTAATTTGTTGTGGACCTCTACACGTGGCAAAAAAAATAAATAATAATAATAATAATAATATGTTTAAAAAAATATATTAAAAGAACAAGTACATCAATCCTTATAATGATCATTCTATCATTAATTCAATGTTTATTGAAATCTCGACTTGTTTAAGGTCACCAAAAATGATTTTTTGATTGGACCATGAAAAGAATTGTGCTAGGATTTGATTGATTATTTCTGATCGATTGCTCATCTAATATGCTATGATCTCTACAGATACATTTTGGATATGCTTATTTTCGATTTTGATCTCGATGCTATGAATTATGATTAATATTTCAATGTTGTAATGAAATGATCAAGCCCACGGGCCCACTTGTTTGAAAAAGGCCTCGGACACACCCCACCCTATTTTGCACACACCACATGCACGTTTATTATTTTTCACGCTTGCACGTCCCATATAGCCAACGTGGCACTAGTGCGTGACCCGGTCTCTTTGGAGACGCGACGTCATTCATGAAAATCACAACTCCAGTCACGTACCTTAGGGTATATCAAACTGGGGCATCAATACCGTCTGATCAGGTGACTCTGAAAAGTATATCGATGCACTCAAGCTGGAGCGACCTAAGCCTTTGACCTATTGTAAGCCACACAGTCACATGTCCCTTTGCCAACGTAATACTAGTACGTGGTCGGTCCCCTCATGGGATGCCAAACCATTTATGAAAGCTACAACTCTTGACTCGTACCCGTAGGTATATACAAGATAATCAAAGTATATCAATTGCACTTCTTGGTCAAAACCGGTGCCTAAGCGAGATCCTGCCCCGTTGTACCCTACTGTACGAGGGGGATAGACTACGTCTATTCTAGACGAGAGGTATTTAAGTGGGCCCTTGCTCAGTATCGTGTGCCACCTCTCAACTGGGGATCAAACTGGCTGTTTTTGACTTCTGAGAAGTGAGTTGAGGTTTTAGATTATCACCTATACGGTATATCAAACCAAGTCACCACGTATTGAGAGGTATATAGGTGTGCTTGGGCAAGGGTGGCCAGATAAATTGCATTGCACGTAGTAAACCTAGAGTCTAGAAGCTTTCCTATAGGTCACGACTCGAATCGACTATAGGTGTTCCCGGGTTGCTTTAATCAATCCAACCAACAAGTAAGTGGGCGGACCGATCCAGACCGTTCAAACTATACCCGCAATATCGGTCCGACCCAATTGGTGAAATGTACCGATCAATTTGAACCAATTAAACCAGTTGGCCCAATTGACAAATGGATCAAACTGATCAACACCAAATTAGTTTGACTAATTGGTTTAACTTTTAAAGATTCATACCACTTTATATAAAAAAGATTCGATCTTAGGATCAAATTAATTTGTTTAATCAAAGGTTCAATCCCAATCAGGGGTAGACCTGCGTCTAACCTTTCTCACTTTCTTGGTCACTATAGACTTATAGTGCATTTGGATTCGATATTTTCTACCGGAGGGCTAATTTTTAATCATGCGGTTAAGAGTCAAACCTTCAGAATCGATGGTTAATCTTAGGTGCCCCTAAACGTTCTAAACCCTCATCTGTGTCATTTTGGGTCCGTCAAAAGAGTCATATAATTAAAGTACCAATGTCAAGTCCAAGTAGTCTATCCACCCAGAAGGACCTTCTCGTTTTGTAGATAATTATCTCTGAGTTTTCTTTGAGTTTCAATCCAGTTTTTTGTCAGTCTTTAAATCCAGTTAGTTGTTTCAATTATGTTAGTCTTTCTTCAACTCTCGAGTCTTCGACGAGTTTGTCAGTTTATGTTTTTTAATTCTAATAAAATAAAGAAGCTTTTGATTATCATGCGTGTAATAATGATTTGAGCATAATATCTAACATGAGGATTGACTTAAAGCTCACTAATCAAACTCGATAAATATTTGAATTAAAGAGTACACTTAAAAAGTGCAAATGGGTACTACATTTTCCTTAGGAGAACATGAGAGAATAATAAATTTACTTGAGAAGCTCAACAACATTCCTACATAGTCTCATGAGGATATAAAGTCAATGATGATTTTCAAAAGTCAAAGTTCATCGATCAAGAATGATACAGTTGAAACCATCGACAAAGGTATTAAGACCCACAAGAAGGGATCCGTCAGGTTTTTCATTCGAGAGAGAAGAGTTCTCATTCATAAAAGAATAAAAGATTTTCTGGAAGTTCTAGAAAAGTTAAACAGTTAAATATAAATAACTCAATCACCCTCAATTTCATAGAAGAAGACTAAAGATTACTCATTCTCAGAAGAAAACTGAAGTTACTCATTCTCAAAAGAAGACCATAGTCGACAGAGCAATCCAGATATCGAATTCCTGAAACTTTGACCAAGTCGAGCAGCATTCACCAAAGGAAGCCTTCTTTGGTCGAACTATTTTCCTATCTTACCAAAAAAATATAACATTCTTTAGCCTCTCGCAACCTCTAAAAAAATCAATAACCTATTTTTTCTAAACCACACCGACCAACCTTGGGAGGGAATCTAAGTATGAACTACGTTTTGACCTGATCCTAAAAGAAAAAGAAATATTTGGGGTTCGTAGGCAACTTGAGAAGTTACTTCAGGCCCGGTCACGCAAAAAAAAATGTATTCTCTTAAGAAAAGTGTCATCCAAAAAGAAAATGCCCTATTGAAAGGTTCAAAAGAAAAAAGGCCAAACTAGGGGCATAAAAAAAAATTGGCAGAGAAAAAGAAAGAATGCCAAACTAGGGGCATTAGAGAAAAAAAGTCAAAAGAATTTACATAAAAGAATGATAAAACAAGAAAATATTAGACTAGGGGCATTTTGGGAAGTTGAGCCTTATATCTTTTCTTTCTAGACCATATCCTAAGCCCACCTATTAAGTCCTCCTGAATGCTAATTGACTCGGTTAAGGTGCAGGAAACCAAGATTTTGTCGAGTTGGTTATTCAAGATCATCAAAAAAAAAAAAAACTCGCTAAGTCGAAAACCCGTAAAGGCGACTTAGGCAAAATTTAGGGCATAACTATAAAAAAGAAAGCTTGCTAGGTTGAAAACCTGAAAAGACGACCTAGGTAAAAATCAAGGCATCATCAGAAAAAGAAAAACAAAGTCCGTTAGATTGAAAACCTAAAGAGGCGATCTAGGCAAAAATTAGGACATCATCAAATAGGAGGAAAGGTCCCATCAAGAAGAAAAATTCAGAAGGAAGCTTGTGTAGAAACTAGAAAACGCAGAACCATTCAAGCCACAATATTCGTTTTTCAGCCAAGAGCTCACATCCGACGAAGACAATGTTGAAGTCAAAAAAATCATAAGTCATCTTGAACATTGTAGGATCTTCAAAAGTATGTTTACTTGTTTAAGTGTTCGCTAATGGAAGATGTAGAATCATCAACCACTTTGAAGAGAAAGATATTCTATTATAATATTTATCAAGATTTTTTAAGTCCAGCTCAAGCATTTTTCAAAAATAATGATCAATTCTTTATTGCACATATGATAATCTTAAGAGTCTTAAATTTAAGAGAATGTCGGTTCTTCTATCTGTCATACATCAGAGTCCATATTTTTCAAGCGTAATCCATTCCATCAGTTTCGTAGTCAAGTCCCAGTTAAAGCCAACCTTGAAACTAGGGGCATTTTTGAAAGTCATTTAATTCCAAAGTTTTATTCTTAATCGCATGATAAAAATAAAAATCTTACTTAGGAGTCCGATGAAGTCTAGTGATAATTATGAATCCAGATGCATGATAAGCCAATACAGACCCGATCTTTCAAACTTTGAGCTCGATTTTGAATCATAGAATGAATTAATAGGATTGTTGAAGTTCCTATAAATCTAACTCCGAGAAATGTGGCTTAGTAAGTTCGAGTTCGAGAAACGAGACTTCAACTTTTTGAATTATAGAATGAGTAGGCTTTTTGAAGTGCCTAGAAACCTAAGTTCGAGTTCGAGAAACGAGACTCCAACTTTTTGAATCATAGAATGAATAAGCTTTTTGAAGTGACTATAAACCTAAATTCGAGTCTGAGAAACGAGACTCCAACTTTTTGAATCATAGAATGAATAGGCTTTTTGAAGTGCTTATAAACCTAAGTTCGATTCCGAGAAACGAGACTCCAACTTTTTGAATCATAGAATGAATAGGCTTTTTGAAGTGACTATAAACCTAAATTCGAGTTTGAGAAACGAGACTCCAACTTTTTGAATCATAGAATAAATAGGCTTTTTGAAGTGCTTATAAACCTAAGTTCGAGTCCGAGAAACGAGACTCCAACTTTTTGAATCATAGAATGAATAGGCTTTTTGAAGTGCCTACAAACCTAAGTGCGAATCCGAGAAACGAGACTCCAACTTTTTGAATCATAGAATGAGTAGGTTTTTTGAAGTGCTTACAAACCTAGGTTCGAGTCCGAGAAGCGAGACTCCAACTTTTTGAATCATAAAATGAATAGATTTTTTGAAGTGCCTATAAACCTTAGTTTGAGTTCGAGAAACGAGACTCCAATTTTAATAAGATTGTTTAAGTTCCTGTAAACCTTAGTCAGAGTCCGAGAAACGAGACTCCAGCTTTGTTTGAATCATATTGAATTAACAGGATTGTTTAAGTTCTTTAACCTGAGAAGCGTGACTACAATAGGTTCGAGTCCGATAAACGAGACTCAAAATCTTTTGAACTCTAAAAAAGAATTTCAAATAGGATTTAACGAAGTTCCTACAATGTTATGACTCCAATTACCATATCTTGCCATGATTGTTTTCGTTGCATAAGTGCATCTCAATTTTGAATCATTATTGTCAGTGAGAGAAGATCTCTAGGACTTGACACATTTTTACTTAGTAAGCATCACACCATTGCACACACGCGCACTTTTTCATTAGTCAGGAAGAATTTTCTAAAATTCGAGGATCTGACATCATCAGTGAGAATTCAAGCTCGAGGACCTGACAACCTTTTAATTCGGGGAGAGCTTTACCCTCAAGGATCCGAACACCTCGACGAATTACTAAATCAGGCTACAAAATGAACTGTCACTAGCTTTGGCATTCGGATATCGCACTATCTACCAAAATAGATTTGCTATCTAGTTTGCTTCAACCCTCTGTCAAAGATGGGTATCTGTAGACACCTCATTTTTGCACTCGCTTGATTAATCAACTCGTCAACCTAATCGCAACGGTTCCCAATGATGGATGTTTATTCCATTGCTTTATTTTGTTACCAGATATGTTTCAGAAATCCGGATGAGGTATCTCGAACTGATAAAACAGTATAAACCACATTATGCTAGGAAAATACGACTCCAGAAATATATAAATCATCATTTTGCAAACAAAAAGAAGCTTCATGATAAAAATCACTAAAAATTGACCAAATTACCAAAATACCCCTAACATCAAAATATCCGTAGAGCCTACATTACGCTTAGAAAAATCCATTCAAACACATAAAAAAACAAATCGAAACCAAATAAATCATTTCGCCAATTTTAACAGAATTTGACAAAATTACGAAAATGCCCCTCATAAAGTTCATGACCATTTCACACGAAAAATTTCATAAATGACACAAACTAATATTTCCATTGAATTCCTTACGAAAAACTGATTCTAAAACATCCTAAAACATTAAAAATCGACTTTAAACATGAAAAGTCCTCTCCGGGGGTAAAATGGTAATTTCACAATTTTCATAATTAAAATTTTCGAAATTAATAAATAAAATATTAAATAATTAAAGTGAAACATTAATGAAATTAATTTAAAATTTTGAACTAAAAAAATCAATCAATCGGGCTCTCACGAAAAATTATTGAGGGTTCGTGAGATATTTCTTTAAGGACCCCTCCATTTCGGGGTCCAAAGAATTAAAGATATAATAGAGGAGGGTTCTCCAAAAAATTAAAGTCAATTAAGCAAGACTAAGGTCAAGGTATTAAATTCAATCAAGTAAGACTAAAGTCAAAATTAAAGTCAATTAACTAAGACTAAAGTCAAAATCTTAAAGTCAATCAAATGAGACTAAAGTCAAAATCTTAAAGTCAATCAAATAAGATCAAAAGTCAAAATCCTAATAGAGTTCTAATTAAATAATAACTCTATCTAATAGAGTTATAATTAAAACACAATTCTACCTAAAATAATTCTAATTAAAACACAACTCTACCTAAAACAATTCTAACTAAAACACAACTCTAACTAAAAGAACTCTAATTAAACACTAACTCTATCTAAATCAACCCTTAAAAAAATCTATAAATAGGGGTCCTCACACCCTATTTTCGTATCAAATCATAAACCCTAAGAGAAAGAGGTCTAAAAGCCCCCCTAGCCTCCCATAAACCCTAGTTTTGGAGCCCCAACTCCTTACCTAACATCCCTTCTTTGATTTTAGCCTAAAAAACACCAAAAAGTCCTTCAAAAACACCCCAAAATCCATAACAAACTTGAAGAATCCAGATAAAAAAAAAGAGATACCTTGCCTCGGAGATCAGAAATCAAATCTGGAGACAGAACGAAGCAAGGAATACGGTACAAGGAGCAGTTTTTGTCGGATCTGAGGAAACAAGGTCTTTGCTATCAGAAAGGTATAACTTCTTACTTTTTTTTTATTATTATCTAGGTTTTATAGCAATGTAACTTCTTTGAAAAATTAGTAGAGATCGGCTTTGGCCGGGTGAGGTTGGTGGCTAACACCTTCGAACCCCGTAACATGATCCCCGGATCTTTTTTTTTTCTTTCGTAGATTAGTTTGCCTTTTTTAGAGTCAGTTTGGTTCCTAGACCTTAATAACTAGGTGGCGACTCCCAAACCTCAAGGGTCAAAAGTGGATCCGTGCACCACGCGGATCAAGGGTGCTTTCAGTATGTACAAGCACAGAGAAAAATAGCTTTTCCATTAAAGCAACTCAACAAGGTGCATCTCACTAGAATAAGTTAATAATGATTGATATAAATATTGAAATAAAAAATTATCAATCACTTTTATAATACATGGGAACCTGCCATGGAATACGCATCCATATCAGTCCCTAATCTTACAGAGACTTATGAGAAAATAAAATTTAAAGTAAAAAATTAAAATTTAAAAAAAAAATATATCCAAGAAAGAAGGCTGTAAACATAAGATACCTCCTCTACATGAAGTAGCTCAGTAAATTCTTCTTCCTTGATCCACCTTCTCCATATAGTTCATTCCATTGGAGAAGCTCATTCATATTTGAGGACTTTGATGAAACACTTGCAGATACCTACATAAAAAGAAAAACATTGATCAATTTTACAGGTTTTCAAAAAAATTTAAAAGATTAGTGAAAAGAAGTCTCTTGAAATGAAGAGGCAAACATGAATCTTCCATTACAAGGGTTAGTCATTTAAAGGGAGTGCCATAGTCCAATATATTTGCTGAAGATATCTAGTACCCAAAACCTAGATAAAGCATTCATCATGTTTTCATGACTCGATTGTGGTTTTAGAACCCAAACCAATTCTCAGCCCAACCTACACAAGTGGATTTAGAACCCACATCTTCAAAGTTTTGTTATGTTCTTAGTAGCACTTTGTCATGGGGACATGGTTCACCCTAGCCCACTTCACATGGAGACACGTTTTTTTTGGCGTATGTTACGTTCTTAGTAGCAATTTGTCCTTATCTCTCTTTAGAGTTTGCCCAACTCACTTTAAATCGAGATGCGGGGTTTTTTTTCCTATGCGTAAAGTTACTAACCACCAACAACAAAAACAACAAAACCATATGCCCTTTTATTTTGTCGCAAAAATTATCTTTAAGGTAATTAGGCTGAATCATATGGTGTACATGTATCATGACATGTGTTACTACTTCATTGGTTTAATTGCCAAAAGAATGATGAATCCAAATAGACAAGAAAACTAGAGTATATAGAAATCTCCTGAATTGGAAGGAGGCGATAAAGTCAATTCACATCCGCAATTTTGCTTTTGGAGAAGCATAAGATGATACCTGCTCATGTGCATATCTAAAATCCTCCATGCCTAGAGAATGGATGTCCGCACAGCCATGCAAAGGAGGTAACGATCTGTTCTCTACTAATGCCAAATTTCTCTCTTGAAAGTTGGGCCAACATAAATTTCAGATTATCAGATAGGCATCAAAGGCATCAACAAACAATATCGATATTTTAAATCAACACCAGAAAACAATATTGAATTAATGATACTAACAAATTCAATTGAATCAAACGCAAATGCATATAAACATATATTTGATACAAAACCCCAATAAATCATGCCAACATTCAAACTGAAGTATTGATGTAGGCATTGGTAAAGAAACAACAAAACATAATAGTTGTCCACATAATTCAGAATGGGAGCACAAACTAGCGACTTTCTCTAAGACTGAGGACACGATACTTACCCTCTTTTCCTTTTCCAGAATTTCTTTTATGGGACAGTGTGCCGCAGTAACACGAAGATTCTGAAATAGAAAGATAAATTAAAAACTCAATATGTGCAGCAAAGCATACCAGATAAAAAAAAGATTCCAACATTGGAATTGCTGATTGCATTGAACTAAAATTATGTAACCTTTAAGTCACTTCCGGAATATCCATCAGTCATGTTTGCAACTGCTTCCAAGTCAACATCAGGTGCCATCTCTTCTTTGGCCAATATGACTCTTAGAATTTTTTCTCTGTTTTGGACATCTGGCAGATAAGCAATTAAATGAGAACTTTTCATTATGAAGGGCACTTAAAAGTGAAATTGTAATAGAAACCTTGCAATATCTAAGTACCAATACACATTCTTTATCCTTTGTACGCAGGCCTTCCTAGTTTACCATGAACTCATTTGTCATTTTACGCATGGCTTCATGTTCTTCTGGATTTTCACATCTTCCCAATATGTAGGCCATCCCAGTTTACCATGAACTCATTGTAGTGTTCACCTAGAAAGGTGGTAATGATTCTTTCTACTAATAAATATGCCTTCTTCCTAATTTTTGGTGTTGGCAACTTATTTGTTGTGTTTGTGCATCCACGTAACGATTGATTCATTGTGATCATGGTCTACGAGTGTAGCATGTGCTTATGGATATGGTAATTTGTGGAGTAATTAGACTTCTATAATACATTTTAATTTATAGGATATTCCTGCATTTTTTTAGTTGTTACAACATGTCATATTTTTTTTTTAAAAATTAGTAAACAAACATCTTTTTGAATCTATGATCCAATGATGTTACTCTCAATTCAATGTGGATCCTAAACAACATAATTTTACGATTCAACACGACTCTAACAAATATATATATGCTTAAAAGCCATCTAGGTAGAGAAGAAAATGAAGGTGTCACTGTTTTCAACTAACATCATCAACAAAAACAACATTAGGAGCAATTTTACTTGTTACTGAGAAACCACTTTGACATACTTTTCTCCCTCACCAAATCACTGTAACCAACATGAGGTCCTCTGTTAGATTCAAGATGAATCTCACAAGAGAATAATATTGAAACAGTTACCACTTATATGTGTAGCAATACCTTTGAAGTAATGCTTAGCATTGATATGTTGATAAAGTTTGCACCTGCATCAGTTGCAAGTAGGACCAAAGAGCAGTATTCCCTTGCAAGGCGGGATAAGAGGACATCATTTGACTATTAAAAAACTAATAATAATAATAATAATAATAACAAATTTAAAATAAATTAAAAAAAAAATTAACGAGAAGAACTACTTCGATTCCTTGAATATTTTGGACTATCAGATTCCACCGTGTCGGGCAATTCACTCTGGAAAGGGTAAAAAACAAATTAGACCTTTGTCAGCTGCCCTTTGCAAAACAGTTCTATCCTTTGTAGAGGAAGCATCACCAATTCCTTCAATGTGTCTTTTACATTTTCTAAGGCTCCAATGTTGTCAAAAATAACTCCATTGTCATTTGGTGGAATAATATCAGCCAAAAGTCTATTCTCACATTCATGCTCAGTGACTACATCTTGAAAACCTCAAGATCAAGAAACCCAAAATTTTAAGAAAGGTTAAATAGAGGATGTTAGTACAAAAAGCATGGTGTTAGTATGATAGAATCATTAAAAGAAAATATCAACTTCACCTTGAGTGATTTTTGTTGACTAGAATTAAGGAAATGAAAATTTTGTTCATAAATATGGATATTAAAATACTACTATATTCCATTACCATAAGAAATCAAATAGAAAAAAAAATGAAGAAAGGTATTCAACACTAAGTAGGGCTATGCACAAAGCAAAACTAATTGTAAAACAATAGAATTAAGAGTTCAAAAAAGTAATTTCAATTCACGCAATAAAACCATTGCATTGTTATGAGAAGATGAGAAACTATAACAAATGGAAGGACGCAGTTCAAGTCTTCAAGAAATAGACAACGTTCAAAATTCCCAAAACCATTATCACAAGAGGATCCTACCTATAGTTATCTAAAGTGAGGTCAGAGAGATCAAAAGAAATTATAACCATGTTTGTCCTTTAGTCATCCCCTACTTGAAAGTGCCCTCGATCCGTGGGGTGCGCGGATCCGCTTTTGACCCTTGAGGTTTGGGAGTCGCCACCTAGTTATTAAGGTCTAAAAACTAAACTGACTTTAGAAAAGGTAAACTAATATACGAAAGAAAAAAAAAGGTCCGGGGATCACGTTACGGGGTTGGAAGGTGTTAGGCATCAACCCCGCCCGGCCAAAACCGGTCTCTACTAATTTTCCCAAATAAGTTACATTGCTAAAACAAAACCTAGATAATAATAAAATAAAAAAATAAAAATAAAAAGTTATACCTTCCAGATAGCAAAGACTTTGTTCCCTCAGATCCGACAAAAGTTGCTCCTTGTACCGTACTTCTTGCTTCGTTCTGTCTCCGGATTAGATTTTCGATCTCTGAGGCAAGGTATCTCTTTTTTCCTTGGATTTAAATTCTTCGAGTTTTTTTATGGATTTTGAGGTATTTTTGAAGGACTTTTAGGTGTTTTTTAGGCTAAAATCGAAGAAGGGATGTTAGGTAAGGAGTTGGGGCTCCAAAACTAGGGTTTATGAGAGGCTAGGGGGCTTCTAGACCTATTTCTCTTAGGGTTTATGATTTGATACGAAAATAGGGTGTGGAGACCTCTATTTATAGAATTTTTTAAGGGTTGATTTGGATAGAGTTAGTATTTAATTAGAGTTCTTTTAGTTAGAGTTGTGTTTTAGTTAGAATTGTTTTAGGTAGAGTTATGTTTTAGTTAGAATTGTTTTAGGTAGAATTATTTTTTTAGTTAGAACTCTATTAAATAGAGTTATTATTTAATTAGAACTCTATTAGTATTTGACTTTTGGTCTTATTTGATTGACTTTAAAATTTTGACTTTAGTTTTAATTAATTGACTTTTAAGATTTTGACTTTAGTCTTAATTGATTGACTTTTAATATCTTGACTTTAGTCTTGCTTAATTGACTTTAATTTTGACTTTAGTCTCACTTGATTGACTTTGATACCTTGACTTTAGTCTTACTTAATTGACTTTAAATTTTTGGACAACCCCCCTCTATTATATCTTTAATTCTTTGAACCCCCAAATGGAGGGGTCCTTAAAGAAATATCTCACGAACCCTCAACAATTTTTCATAAGGGTCCGATTGATCGATTTTTTTAATTCAAAATTTTAAATTAATTTCATTAATGTTTCACTTTAATTATTTAAAATTTATTTATTAATTTTGAAATTTTTAATTATGAAAATTGTGAAATTACCGTTTTGCCCCTGGAGAGGGCTTTTTCACGTTTTAAGTCGGTTTTAACGTTCTAGGATGTTTTAGAATCGATTTTTCGTTAGGAATTCAATGAAAATATTAGTTTGTGTCATTTATGAAATTTTTTGTGTGAAATGATCGTGAACTTTATGAGGGTCATTTTCGTAATTTTGTCAAATTCTGTTAAAATTGGCGAAATGATTTATGTGGTTTCGATTTGTTGTTTTTTATGTGTTCGAAAAGGTTTTTCTAAGCGTAATGTAGGCTCTAGAGTTGTTTTGATGTTAGGGGTATTTTGGTAATTTGGTAATTTTTTAGTGATTTATATCGTAAAACTTTTTTTGTCTGAAAGATGATGATTTCTATGTTTCTAGAGTTGTATTTTCTTAGTGTAGCGTGGTTTCTACAGTTTTATCAGTTCGAGATACCTCATCCGGATTTCTGAAACATATCTGGTAACAAAATAAAGCAATGGAAATAACATCCATCATTGGGAATCATTACGATCAGGTTGACGAGTTGATTAATCAGGCGAATGCACAAATGGGGTGTCTACAGATGCCTCTCTTTGGCAGAGGGTTGAAGCAAACTAGATAGCAAAATCTATTTTGGTAGATAGTGCGATGTCCGAATGCCAAAGCTAGTGACAGTTCATTTTGCAGCCTGATTTAGCAATTCGTCGAGGTCTTCGGATCCTTGAGGGTAAAGCTCTCTCCGAACTAAAAATTTGTCAGGTCCTTGAACGCAAACTCTCACTGGCAGTGTCAGATCCTTGAATTTTAGAAATTCTCCTTGACTGATATAACAATTGTGCAAGTGTGTGGACTTAAAATCTGAGATAAATTTGAGTAAAATCTGAGCACAAAGTGAATATAAATTAGACATAAACTGAGCATAGACTGAGCACAAACTGAGCATAATTTGAGCATAATTGAGCATAAACTGATCATAATTCCGAGAAAACCCTCGGCGGCAACTGAGCAAAATCCAAGATAGCCCTTGGCGGCATCTGAGAAAAATCAAAGATAACCCTTGACGGCAACTGAGCAAAATCCAAGATAACCCTTGGCGGTATCTGAGCAAAATCCAAGATAACCCTTGGGGGCAACTGAGCAAAATCCAAGATAACCCTTGGCGGCATCTGAGCAAAATCCAAGATAACCCTTGACGGCAACTGAGCAAAATCCAAGATAACCCTTGGCGGCATCTGAGCAA
The DNA here is from genome assembly GCF_017979445.1 of Akebia trifoliata. Lineage (NCBI taxonomy): Eukaryota > Viridiplantae > Streptophyta > Magnoliopsida > Ranunculales > Lardizabalaceae > Akebia > Akebia trifoliata. Next base: position 67,741 of record NW_028236833.1, read on the forward strand.
AACTAGCAGAGGAATGAAGGAATTTTAGAAATGAATGAATGAATTTGCAGAAGACTAATTAGAAAAAATCTAGAAGATACTAAATCTGGAAGAGAAATGATTGAATCTAAGAATGATTGGATCTGGAAAGGAATCTGGGAACGAAAGAATGCCATATCTCTTACTCTGGGTAAGTTAATCTCTGGGCTCAGTCAAAGGTGAGATCCGAAGTACTTTTGTTTGAACCTCAAGGTTTTATCCAAAATTTTTTATGAATTTAAAACTTGAGTTTTTACTTCTTTTGAACCTCAAAGGTTTTTCGAAAAACTGTTATCAAGAGGGTAACCTTAAGTTTGGGATTCTCATTATCTTTTAGGATTAACATTGCTCAAAAACAAAATACCCCTAGTTTGACAATGTACGTGGCATTGAAGATAATTGAACACATCATGCAAAAATTAAAAAAAATGCCCCTAGTATAAAGGGGAAAAGTTACATTAAAGAAGAAAGAAAATGCCCCTTGTATGAAGGTTTGAAATATTTGATTACCACAAGCGCAATAAAGATCCAACTTTTAATTTTGATTAATTTTATTGAAGATTTTGAGTCAGGCTCAAGAGAACAAAATTATTTCCTTTCGAGACTCATCATAGAATTCACCCTTTTCTCCATTGGTTCACTTGGGAAAGTAAACATTTTCAGATCGATCGTAGACAAAATACTTGTGACTTCTCAGTCTATGCCTGGTTTAAGCTAAGTATCGGACTTCTGATGTTTCAGTTCGGACCGCTCTCAACTTGGGATTTTCTTATGTTTTTCTTTGTTGATCTAACTTTTGCCTAGATCGCCTTTTCAGGTTTTCAATCTATCGAGCTTGCTCTAACTTTTGCTTAGATCGCCTTTTCAGGTTTTCGATCTAGCGAGCTTTTTTCTTTTTTTTCTTGGCTCTGATTGTTGCCAAAGTTGTTATTTCAGATTTTCAACCTTGCGAGCTTGCCTTAATTTTTGTCTAAGTCGCCCTTTTCGAGTTTTCAACTTAGTAGGCTTCATCATTTTTTTATCTTTTTCTTCTCCTCTGAACTTCTAGAGTTACTGTCTGATCATGCTTTGCTATCTTTTCGCACGGTACTTAGGAGGACTTTTATAGGTAGGCTTGTGACTAGGTATAAAAAGAAAAGGATTTTGAGGCTCAAAAACCCAAATGCCCCTTGTGTGGCATTTCATAAAAAAAAAAAATTTTGAATTTTCTTTCCTATTTTGGATTTCTTTTTCTTCTGAATTTTTTTTTTTAGATTTTTTCTTTGTCAAGAAATCTATTTTTTTATTTCTATATGATCGGGCGTGAAGTAACTTCTCAGGTTGCCTACGTACCCCAAAGTTTTTGAGATCAGACCAAAACGTAGTTCGGATCTTCCCTTCCCTAGGTTAGGTGATCGGGCTGAGAAAGAAAAAAGGCATAATTTTTATTTTTGAATAGGCTGCAAAGGGGTTGAGAAAGGATATGTTGAATTGGGTAATATGAGGATTGATTCGGCCAAAGATGGCCTCCTTAAATGTAGTACCGTTTGATTTGGTTAAGGTTGGTTGGTTCTGGTAATTCGATTCCATCATGATCTTGAAGTCTGACAGCTTTTTCTGGTAATATTTCCTTGATGATGAACAGACCTCCCCAATTTGGTTTGAACTTTCCTCTAGGGTCAAAGATAGGTGCCCGATTCTCTTTGAGTACTAAATCCCCGATTTGTAAGTGACGGGCCTTGATCTTTTTGTCAAATGCGTGGGCGACTCTTCTTTGATAAGCTTGCACGTGGTACAACGCTCTTAGTCATTTTTCTTCGATCAAATTCAATTCTTCATACCGTTGGCGAACCCAATCTGCTTCTGACACCTGACTTTCTAACAAAACCTCGAGAGACGGAATCTCCATTTCAACTGGCAAGATTTATTCCATGCCATACACTAAGGAATAGGGAGTAGCTCCAGTAGAGGATCGAATTGAAGTTCGATATGCCCATAATGCAAATGGCAGTTTTTCTGACCAATCTCGATGTGATTGACACATTTTCCTGAGGATAGTCTTAATATTCTTATTAGCTGCTTTGACTGCTCCATTAGTCTGAGGGCGGTAAGGAGACGATTTGTAGTGTGAAATTTTGAACTTTGAACACAATTTGATAACCTCAGCTTTAAAGTGCGACCCGTTATCAGAGATCAACTCTGAAGGTACCCCGTATCTGCTGATGATATTTGTTTGAATGAACTTTGCAACTCGAGACGCAGTGAGGACAACATAAGAGGCAGCTTCGACCCATTTGGTAAAATAATCGATGGCAATTAGAATGTATTCATGCCCGTTTGACGCCTTAGGCGATATTTTACCAATAATGTCAATTCCCCAGACTGAGAATGGCCATGGTGAAGTCAGACCCACTAATTGAGATGATGGCACATGTATAAGGTTCGCATGTATTTGGCACTTATGACAGGTTTTGACCATGTGATGACAATTTATTTCCATCGTGGGCCAATAGTATCCTTATCTCATAATCTTCTTAGCTAACATTTTCCTACTCATGTGAGGGCCACATTCTCCTGAATGTAGTTCAATCATTATCTGTTCAGCTTGATCTTCATCAACACACGACAAGTGAATCCTATCATAAGACCTTTTGTATAAACTTCCTGCGCACAGGATGAATTGAGATACTAATCTTAGTAGGGTTTGTCGTTCCTTCCTCGATGCTTCTTTCGGGAATTCTTGTTTTTCCAACACTTTCTTTATATCCGTGTACCATGACTTTCCATTGGGTAGTCGAGTAGCAATGTTGATCTGATGGCAGTATGCGGGTTTGTCTTTGACTTCAACAGTGATTGGCCTCAATTCCATGCCAAGGGGTAAATGGATCATTGAAGATAAAGTTGCTAAGGAGTCAGCAAATCTGTTATCCTCCCTTGACAAGTGTTGGAACAGGATAGCTTTAAACTTACTGACTAAGTTTAACAAATACTCATGATAAGGTTTCAATTTTTCATCCCTAGTCTTCCATTCTTCCAATGACTGATGTATAACCAAGGCTGAATCCCCAAAAACTTCAATTTCTGTAATGCCCACGTTCAAAGCAGCTTCAAGCCCCGTGATGCACGCCTCATATTCAGCCGTGTTATTAGTGTTCAAAAAGGCTAATTTAATAGCAATAGGAATGTGGCATCCTTCCGGAGAAAACAGGACTGCCCCTATTCCATACTCATTTTGATTGGCGGCTCCATCAAAGTACAACTGCCATGTTTGGTTCTGCGGTTCTTCTTTAACGTGCAGGATGTTCTCATCTGGGAATTGATCGACAGGCCTTATTCCTTCTGCTATAGGGTGATCTCCTAAGTATTCTGCTACAGCTCTCCCTTTGATAGACTTCTGTGTAACATGCGTGATGTCAAACTCAGATAGCAACAATAACCATCGCGCGGTTCTCCCGGTCAATGCTGGCTTCTCGAAAAGATACTTGAGAGGATCCATCCGAGATAACAGGATAATTGAATGAGACAGCATATAGCGCCGGAGTCTCTAAGTAGTCCATACCAATGCTAAGCAAGTTTTTTCAAGAGTCGAATGTTTTCGTTCATACTCTAACATCTTCTTGCTGATGTAGTAGATGGCCATTTCTTTGCAAGTATCTTTGTCATACTGTGCAAACATGCATCCCATAGCTTCTTCTGTGACTGACAGATAAAGAAGAAGTAGTTCGTCCGGTGTGGGTGAAACCAAAATAGGCAGGTTTAAGAGATACTCCTTGACTTGGTCGAAAGCCTTTTGACATTGCTCGTTCCAAACTATTGGTTCATTCTTTTTTAGAAGCTTGAAAATAGGTTCGCAGACATTGGTGAGTTGAGCGATAAATCTGCTAACATACTGGATTCTGCCCAGAAAACCTCGAATCTGTTTTTCAGTCTCGGACGGCGGCATCTCTTGGATAACTTTAATCTTCACAGGGTCTACTTCGATCCCTCTTTGACTAACCACAAATCCCAACAGCTTTTCAGAAGTTACTCCAAATACACATTTCTGTGAGTTGAGGCGGAGTTGGTACTTTTGAATCCTTGTGAGAAACTTTTCTAACGCAGCAACATGCCCTAGTCGTTCTTTGGATTTGACTATCATATCATCTACATAGACTTCGACTTCCTTGTGTATCATGTCATGTAGTAAAGTCGTGGCTACTCTTTGATAGGTGGCTCCAACGTTCTTCAAACCAGAAAGCATGACCTTATAGCAGAAGGTCCCCCATTGTGTGATGAACGACGTTTTTTACATATCCCGAGGATCCATTTTTATCTGATTGTACCCCGAAAAATCATCCATGAAGGACAACAACGCGTGTCCTGCTGTACTGTCCACTAGAACATCTATGAGTGGTAAAGGGAAACTATCATTTGGGCTTGCTTTGTTTAGGTCTCTAAAATCCACACATATTCTAACTTTTCCATCTTTTTTCGGCACTGGGACGACATTAGCAATCCACTCAGGGTATTCTACTACTTTCAAAAATCCAGCGTTAATCTGCTTCGTAACCTCTTCTTTAATTTTCAAAGTTCATTCCGACTTCATACGTTGAATTTTCTGTTTGATTGGTCGAGCATCAGGATATAACGGAATCTGATGTTGAACAATATCTGTGCTTACCCCCGGCATATCCTCGTAAGACCACGTGAACACGTCTTTGAACTTTCTGAGCAAGTCTACTATCCCTTTGCGTTCATCGGGAGATAAATTGACTCCTATCCGAATTTCCTGAGGACTTTCTTTTGTTCCGAGGTTGATTACCTCTACTTCCTCTATTAGAGGTTGAGCCCGACGTTCCTCTTCTTATTCAAGTAATTTGATTATTTCAGGGGGAGGTTCCTCGTCAGAAGATTCTCCCTCCGAAGCCAGGTTATTAGTTAAATTATTATTGCGCTCGGGGTAATCAAAAATTTCTTTCATTTCATTAAAAAGAGATGGGGTAACAGGACTCATTGCAGACTTGACAGACTCACATGACTCAGCAGGAAAAATAGACTCACCAGACTCAACAGAAACAACTAACTTACTCAACTCAACAGAAATAAAGGACTCAACTGGCATGTCAGGCTGAACAGGACTAATGGGATCGACAGACCCAGCCTTGACATGTAACACATGACTGATTACATGATAATTTGATAGAGACCCAACAGCGGGTTTGATTACAGACTGAGGATTTGGGATCCCTTTCTCAACTGACAACACTAAGATACTATGATCTTCAATGAATAGTTGATCGATGTTGAGGGAGTCCAGATCGAGCTGTCAGTCTTCAACTTTCTTCTTCTTAATTTCTGTGCTTGCTTCATTTTTAGGCCATTCCATGCCAAAGAAGATTTCAAACCCCGACAGACGAGTACCTGTGATGTGATCAAAGAAAGGCTCTGGGAACCCACAGTAACAGAAGTCTTCTCCTTCTTTCACAAAATAACCATTGAAGGTTTTTTCAATAGGACTTCATTTTAATGAGATCTGTGGTACGCCTTTGCCTTTTAGCAATGGCCTTATCCCATTTTGTCTTCCAATATTGGGCCCAATCTTCCTTAATAGGCTTATAATCCTAGTCCGAATGTGTCGATGGCCTCTTTAATCACTGGTGCCTCTTTAACACCTTGATGCTTGCGACCCAAACCCATACCAGGGAAAAATCTCATTTTCTTGAATATATTTGCCATGTTGTAATTAGAGGTATTTTCCATTGGAAAATATTCTTTCATGGCTTGATCCCATTGGACTGAGCATATTTTTTCGAATTCGAACCCACTAAGTTCTATCCCCTGTTGTTCTGGTTGAATCTCAAGCAGTGGCTCATTCTTGGCTTCAGTACTATTTACGAACCCTACAATTTCAGCGTCTCCATGAAGAGTAATTACTAGCCCATCCTTGATAAACTTGACCTTCTGGTGTAGCGTAGAAGGGATGACTTTGATTTGGTGTAACCATGGTTTCCCTAACAGTAAATTGAAAGCAGACTGGATGTCAATAACCTGAAATTCCAGAGGAAATTCTACTATGCCTGTGGACAATCGAAGGTGTAAAATTTACAGTACATCTCTCTTGGTGTTATCATAGGCCCTAACGCCTTGATTAGTGGGCTTGAGATCTTCAGCCTTAAACCCGAAACAAGTAGCCGTTTTCAGCGGGCAGACGTTCAGTGCACTCCCGTTATCAATCAAAACCAGAGGTACCCTCATCCCGTTACAGTCAACTGTAATGTGCAACGACTTAGTGTGGCTTGCCCCTTCTTTTCGGAGATCTGAGTCCGAGAAGGATAGGATATTCTCCACGTAAGTCGTCCGTACTATACTGGTCAACTGATCTGGAGAAGTATCAAGGGAGACTTGGGCTGTGTTTAGTGCTTTGAGAACAGCTTCCCTATGAGTAGTGGAAGCCATGAGTAAACCCCATACTGAGATATTGGCCCCTGATTTTTTCAACTGTTTGATCATGGAGTTATCTTCTTCGATGCTTTCCTTGGTGGGATCTTCTCTTTCTTTTCTTGCTAGGGCTGCAGAGTTATCAACAAGGAGTTCTTGTGGCTTAAAAACTCTTCCCCCTCGAGTCATATGTCTAACTTCATCACAGGAAAGGGAGAAAGGCTCATCTTCTTCAGTCAACAGGTATGGATCTTCATCTATCAAAGGTACAGGATTTTTCAGATTCATTTGAGCCAACAGGTAACTAGTGAATGCGGGACTATCGTAATGGGGTGGGGATAAACAATATGTATCATCCGAGGTTAAATCAAATGGTTCATAGTTCGTAGTAAAAACCTCATCAGTGAAAGTTATCCCGACAAGGGGGTAACTAGGCGGTTTGACCTGGATTGGATGGATAAGAGAGGCGGGATCAAATGGCAATGAGGTGTGAGAAACCATATTTAGGGTTAGTGGAGGTTGGTAGGTAGGTAGTGGATTAATGGTGACATTTGGTGGGCTGGGGATCGTGATCTTTTTGTTATCAATAAGGTTTGAATGGCATGGCGTAAGGTGATACATCGATTTTTGTGATGGCTAGGATTTTGATGAAATTCACAGAATAAGTTGGGGTTGTGTCCGGCTGGCAAGGGATTTGGTAAAGGACGAGATTGAATCGGGGTAAGCAAACCTTTTTTCAACAATTTTTGCAAAGCTACGATAAGGGTCATCCCTAAATTGGTAAATTGACGTGGAATTCGAGGTTGACTTGGGTGAACCTGGTTATTAGTCCGAGCTGGGGGTTGAGTTGGGGTAACTGAAGTATTGGCGATGTAAGTATGGTTGATATTGGGTTTGGGAACATATGATTTCTTAGGCTTGTTATCTGAGGGGTTAAAAAGGATTCCAGAGGTAAATGCATCCTCGAGTTGGCTTCCAACTTGTAACAAGGATTCAAAAGTAGGGAGGTATTGGGCCACTAGGTGTTGAGCATATCCTTGAGAGAAGTTCTTTAGGATAATTGCTACTTGTTCATTCTCCGAAGGTCTATCCCACATTTGAGTAGCCTGGGCCCTCCAGCGACCAATGAAATCAGTGAATGTCTCCCCATTTTTCTGTTTAGTTGCTTTTAAATCCCTTCTTGAGGTCTCAATTTCAGTACTATATTTATACTGATGCCAGAAGGCCTTTGACATGTTCTCCCATATACCCACAGTAACTGGATCTTGAGACATTAGCCAACGTAGTGCTGATCCTGATAAAGTTCTTTGGAACAATAATGTCATCTGTTCGTCGTTGAGCCCCATAATGCGCATGTTGGTAACATACACCTTAAGATATGTTTTTGCACAACCTTTCCCACTGAACTTGTCAATTTCATGCATCACAAACTTCTCTGGCAAATGGATTCTAGGGATGCGGTTCAGAGCTTCAATGCATGCTGTAATTTCATCAATACCCTTTATACTCTTCATAGCTGACTCCAATTGAGACATTCTATTAGATAACGCCGGATATTCATCAACATACTCTTCGTCTCCGTCGAGTTCAAAGATTTCACGTGGACGTTTCTCTTCTACCTTTTTCCCTTTTGGATCATCTAGAGGATTACCCGTCGATTCCGAGGTCTGTTCTAATACTTTCACTTTGCCTTTTATACTGTTAATATCATTGGCAAAGGCTGCCAAGATCTTACGGATCTCTGTGAGCTCAGATTCTGAAGCCATCTCTGTTTGTTGACTTGGTGCTCGTTCTAAACGACTGGACTTACGACTCCAACTAGGAGGTGGACGCTTGAGTTTGGGCGCAATGATAATCCTATATGACCCCATCAAAGGTAGATTTAGTTAATTTCAGTATTATCCCCTTGATAACTTTTTAAAGAATCATTTTATTGAGGTTTATGCACCAATCCATTAATTAATCCATTCACACAATGAGTATTCGAAAAGGAAATAAATATTTATTCAAAAGAAAAATAGTTTTATTGACAAGGATTGACAAAGAAATATTCTTATTAAAACATCTTTCAACAACTTTGACTTGAATTATTTTTACATGGACGCTTGGCTTTGTCTTGATGGTCATCAGGATTGCTGTCAGGCTTGACCCTCTTGGCTCTAACAACTGGCTCTTTGAATTCTGTTGGTTTATCTGGATACCCTAAGTTGCGTTTATTCCAAGCTTTCTCAATGAAGTGTACTAACTTTGTGCTGGGGTAAGGATAACTCTGTAGGTACGTCGTACTGTTCTGGGATCAGATTAGGATGGTAAAAAGATGTTTCTTCTAAACCAATCAGACGGACATAGTAGGATCCTTTAGTTCCTAGAACAGGGGGATCAGTCATCCACCAAGGGCACCTAAAACCGATATGACAGGCAAGGCGAGAGTCTAACCATTTGCTCCAAGCTTTGACTGAGTTGTGACGCACTAACAGGTTTCTCTTGGAAAAGTGTTCTGGCCCATATTCGAGGTTTGAGGGAACATCTACGATTTTGAGACAATCACAAAGCCACATATAGAGTAAGTAGGGGCTTCTTTTGAAGCTTTCCCACTCACCATTTTTTATGGCATTTAAACCTGAGAAAGTTTCAGCTAGGATGAGAGGTACCGGGTTGGCTTTCCTTGAGAGTTAAGAGGCTATATCTATGCAGGACTCAAAGATAGTTTGGCCATCACTATTAGAGGTCAGTATGTATTGGGCTAGGATTCCTAAGCATAATCGATAATCTCTAGTAGCTCGTCAGGCTTCGGATTTTACATTGATAGGATGACTGTGGGAGCGATACGGGCCTAATAAAGGTACTAAGGCCAATCTCCCATTGTGGACTAAGGCCTTGACTTCTTCCTTGGAAATGTTCAGTCTTGTGGCTAGGTCACCAAAATATCCAGCCTTCAATGAGGGCCTGACTAGAGGTCCTGAAGTGGATATCCTCATGATGCCACAATAGTCCTCGTAAGTAGGACATAAATGCATATACTCCATATGGAATATGTGAAAATAGGGGTTCCATCGCTTAGCCATAGCATGTAAGATGTTCCAGTCTATCTCAAATTTGTGGAAGTAAAGAGCACTCCTTAACATGAATTTTCCAAAATTGATCTTCTCTACAGGGTGCATTCTTATGACGGTTGTTTTGACTAACTGATCGATTGGGTTATCGCCTGCGACTAGCATCCTGGTTCGACACAAAAGGGTATTTTAGTACTCTTCCAAGGTCCATGTAAATATCAATTGTTTATTTCTTATGGAAAATATTTTTTTGAAAAATATTTTTTCTTGGAAAATATTTTTTTTAGAGAACACTTCTTTCGGAAAACATTATTTTCTGGAAAATATTCTCCTCCTGTAAACTATTTTTCTTCTTTTAAAACATCTTTCAACAACTTTGACTAGAATTATTTTTATATGGACGCTTGGCTTTGTCTTGATGGTCATCAGGATTGCTGTCAGGCTTGACCCTCTTGGCTCTAACAACTGGCTCTTTGAATTCTGTTGGTTTATCTGGATACCCTAAGTTGCGTTTATTCCAAGCTTTCTCAATGAGGTGTACTAACTTTTCAGTCAAAGGCTCGTGGGGAAAGAAAGCTTTGTGCTGGGGTAAGGATAACTCTGTAGGTACGTCGTACTGTTCTGGGATCAGATTAGGATGGTAAAAAGATGTTTCTTCTATACCAATCCGATGGACATAGTAGGATCCTTTAGTTCCTAGAACAGGGGGATCAGTCATCCACCAAGGGCACCTAAAACCGATATGACAGGCAAGGCGAGAGTCTAACCATTTGCTCCAAGCTTTGACTGAGTTGTGACGCACTAACAGGTTTCTTTTGGAAAAGTGTTCTGGCCCATATTCGAGGTTTGAGGGAACATCTACTATTTTGAGACAATCACAAAGCCACATATAGAGTAAGTAGGGGCTTCTTTTGAAGCTTTCCCGCTCACCATTTTTTATGGCATCTAAACCTGATAAAGTTTCAGCTAGGATGAGAGGTACCGGGTTGGCTTTCCTTAAGAGTTAAGAGGCTATATCTATGCAGGACTCAAGGATAGTTTGGCCATCACTATTAGAGGTCAGTATGTATTGGGTTAGGATTCCTAAGCATAATCGATAATCTCTAGTAGCTCGTCAGGCTTCGGGTGTTACATTGATAGGATGACTGCGGGAGCGATACAGGCCCAATAAAGGTACTAAGGCCAATCTCCCGTTGTGGACTAAGGCCTTGACTTCTTCATTGGAAATGTTCAGTCTTGTGGCGAGGTCACCAAAGTATCCAGCCTTCAATGAGGGCCTGACTAGAGGTCCTGAAGTGGATATCCTCATGATGCCACAATAGTCTTCGTAAGTAGGACATAAATGCATATACTCCATATGGAATATGTGAAGATAGGGGTTCCATCGCTTAGCCATAGCATGTAAGAGGTTCCAGTCTATCTCAAATTCGTGGAAGTAGAGAGCACTCCTTAACATGAATTTTCCAAAATTGATCTTCTCTACAGGGTGCATTCTTATGACGGTTGTTTTGATTAACTGATCGATTGGGTTATCGCCTGCGACTAGCATCCTGGTTCGACACAAAAAGGTATTTTAGTACTCTTCCAAGGTCCATGTAAAATATCAATTGTTTATTTCTTATGGAAAATATTTTTTTGAAAAATATTTTTTCTTGGAAAATATTTTTTTTAGAGAACACTTCTTTCGGAAAACATTATTTTCTGGAAAATATTCTCCTCCTGTAAACTATTTTTCTTCTTTTAAAATTTTGAGTTCCATTTTTAATTTAAATGGCCTGGCCCACCATGATTGTTGGATCGGGATGGATTGGGTCATTATTATAAAAGAATGGATTCTTTATTGGGTCGGTGCACCCATTTGAATTTTCAAAAACAACATTTTTTATCCTTAAGGACAATCATACACTCTGATCTCCTCATTCTCATCATTCTCATACATTCATCAATCAAAAGGTTACATTCAATAAACAACCCGGGAACACCCACGATAAGTTCGAGTCGTGACCTACAAGGAAGGTTTCTAGACTCTAGGCTTACTACGTGCAATGCATTTTTATCTGGCCACCCTTGCCCAAGCACACCTATATACCTCTCGATACGTGGTGACTTGGTTTGATATACCGTATGGGTGATAATCTAAAACCTCAATTCACTTCTCTGAAGCCAAAAATAGCCAGTTTGATATCCAGTTGAGAGGTGGCGCACAATGCTGAGTAAGGGCCCACTTAAATACCTCTCGTCTAGAATAGACGTAGTCTATCCCCCTCGTACAGTAGGGTACAGCGGGGCAAGATCTTGCTTAGGCACTGGTTTTGACCAAAAAGTACAATTGATATACTTAGATTATCTTTTACATACCTATGGGTACGAGTCAAGAGTTGTAGCTTTCATAAATGGTTTGGCATCCCACGAGGGGACTGACCACGTACTAGTACTACATTGGCAATCGGGACATGTGACTGTGTGGCGTACAATAGGTCAAAGGCTCAGGTCGCTTCAGCCTGGGTGTATCAATATATCTCTCAGAATCACCTGATCAGACGGTATTGATGCCCCAGTTTGATATACCCTAAGGTACGTGACTGGAGTTGTGGTTTTCATGAATGACTTCGCATCTCCGAAGAGACCGGGCCACGCACTAGTGCCACGTTGGCTATATGGGACGTGTAAGTGGGTAAAATAGTAAATATGCATGTGGTGTGTGCAAAATAGGGTGGGCTGTGCCCGGGGCCTTTTTCAAACAAAATGGCCCATGGGCCTGATCATACTATTAACATATTAAAATACATAAACCATAGCATCTAAATCCAAATCAGGGCATGTACATCAAAATTAGGATCATGGCATATGTATGAGATATCACATAAATATAAATGAATTGATTGTCAATCAATGGCATGTGATCAAGGTATTAAAGAAGGTTGGATATACCTTAGGCATCAAAATATGGCCTAAGGTCAATTATCAAGATATATACCAATCAAGACCAATCAATAGCTTAGTTAAAAATGTCGCACCAAAAATCAAATATCATTTGGTATACTACGAGTTTAACCAAGAAGATTTTCCCAAAAAAATTTAATGGTCTAATCGAGGGTCACTCTTGACAATCCAAAATAATCAGAAATTTCAAGGGATATTGAAGATAAAACAATGATTAATGAGAGAAAAATTGTCCTTCCTTTTTTTATTATTTTTTGTTTTTTTTTTATATTATTTTTTATTATTTAAAAAAAAAAAGTTGATCTCAAACCCAAAAAAAACAAAAATACACACGTGTTGCTGTCGGCAGCACTCAAAACTTGGTTTTTGAAAATCCTTTGTTTTTTTTTTTAAAAAAAAAAAAAAAATCTGGAAACGGTGCGGATTTGACATGTGGCGGAGGTGGAGGAATCGGAGGCAAACTCTTTAGATTCTTCGTCTCTTCGGATGAAGATCTATAACAGAAGTAGAACTAGAAATCGATAATTTGAGATGAAATTGTAGATTCTGAAATTTCTTCTTTTTTCGGATCTACTACAACTTTTAGTTTCTGATTCTCATCCATCGAAGCAATATCGACCATTTTTGCTGATTTTTTCAAGTTCTTCAAAAGATTTGATCTTGCCGATATGTCGATTAAGCCTTGAAACTTATATGATGAGGACACATCAATCTCCCCTGTTTCGTTACAGATCATCTTCGATTCCACTCGATTTCACTCTGAAATCTCCTCTTTCATCTTCTTCTTGCTTTCTTTTCTTTCTTCTTCGATCTTCGCATTTAACCTCTCGATTTTTGCTCTAAGACTATCGTTATCAACCTCTAAGATCTCAATCCTTTTCATCGAACGTTCAATCTCGGAATCCTTCGATGAGATCTCGCTATTTAAAAACGGAATCATGACAAATCAGAAAATTGGATCGAAAAAGAATTGGTTCGATCAGAATGGACCGATCCATGTCTCGATTTTACAAGATCCATTCATGCCCTTAAGATCTTTTGCCAATTCGAAACAGCAAAAAAAACTCTACATTTTTCAGCCGAAAAGACGTCGATTCTCATGGACAATCCTGCAAAAATCGATTAAGTTTCGAGATGGCTAACGATTCGAGACTCCGTATCTCCTTAAGGAAAGAAATCGGTGATTTATGCTGAGTTTTAAGTTGATTTAAACCGGCTGAACCGAGAGACTGAATCGGTCTCCGCTAATGACAGTGAATCAATGCTTTTGAGAAGACGATGTGGGTATATTAGAAGTTAATTTTTCTTATAACACACCACTCACACCAGCATTGTTAATGAGGTGTGAAAAATGTAAAAATAACACTTTACTCGGGGCGCCCCATCCTATAATCGATTTAACACAAAGGGTAAGTGTTGTTCACGCTTACAGTACCCTTTAAAAAAAATTTCCGATTTTTATTTGCTGTCAACGAACAACATAACCTTCTTACAAAAACTATACCTTTAAAAAGGGACAAATAAAAAAAAGGAAAATTGATAATCAACGAATCAAACATATATACGTACATATATATTTTTTTCGTTAATTTCTCCTTGCTGTCAATGGACAGCACACAAAATTTAAAAAAAAAAAAAAAAAAAAAACAAAACAAATATAATAAATGTTGTTGAAGGATGCATCGCACCTTTAAACAAAAAATTTTATTTTTATTTTTTCTTTTTAAACAACGATGCTTAAAAAAAAGAATCCTAAAACAAAAAAAAATCAAATCAAATCAAATGAAACTTCAACATTCATTAATCATCATTCCCTCCTCAATTAAACCTCATGATCTCTTTAATTACTTAGGGTCATTCTAAATAACCCTCGAGTGAGCCATAATAACAAAATAAACAAAAATAATACAAACATGTAAGAGAAGAATATTCATAATCCAAACATACGATCAATGATTGAACCGAAAAAGAATGATAAGAATAAATAAAAACGGTAAACTAACAACTAAAAATAGTCTAGGTTATTCTAGCAATGCTCTCTTACTTGGGGTTTTTCAAGTTTTATCCTCGAAAGTCCCCAGTAGAGTCGTCACTGAAAGCGCCCTCGATCCGCGGGGTGTGCGGATCCGCTTTTGACCCTTGAGGTTTGGAAGTTGCCACCTAGTTATTAAGGTCTAGGAATCAAACTAACTCTAAAAAAGGTAAACTAATCTACGAAAGAAAAAAAAAAAGGTCCGGGGATCACGTTACGAGGTTGGAAGGTGTTAGGCACCAACCCCACCTGGCCAAAATCGGTCTCTACTAATTTCCCAAATAAGTTACATTGCTAAAACAAAACCTAGATAATAATAAAATAAAAAAATAAAAATAAAAAGTTATACCTT
>NW_028236834.1:0-60065 GCF_017979445.1 Akebia trifoliata
ACTTCAAAGCTGAGGTTATTAAATTGTGTTCAAAGTTCAAAATCTCACACCATAAATCATTTCCTTATCGCCCTCAGACTAATGGAGCAGTCGAAGCAGCTAATAAGAATCTTAAGACTATCATCAGGAAAATGTGTCAATCACATCAAGATTGGTCAGAAAAACTGTCATTTGCACTATGGGCATATCGAACTTCAATCCGATCCTCTACTGGAGCTACTCCCTACTCCTTAGTATTGGCATGGAAGCAGTCTTGCTAGTTGAAATGGAGATTCCGTCTCTCAGGATTTTATTAGAAATTCAGTTGTCAGAAGCAGATTGGGTTCGCCAACGGTATGAAGAATTGAATTTAATCGAAGAAAAACGACTAAGAGCGTTGTATCACGTGCAAGGTTATCAAAGAATAGACGCCCGCGGCATTTGACAAAAAGATCAAGGCCCGTCACTTACAAGTCGGGGATTTAGTACTCAAAGAGAATCGGGCACCTATCTTTGACCCTAGAGGGAAGTTCAAACCAAATTGGGAAGATCCGTTCATCGTCAAGGAAATATTACCAGGAAAAGTGTCAGGCTTCAAGATCATGATGGAATCGAATTACCAGAACCAACCAACATTGACCAAATCAAACGGTACTACATTTAAGGAGGCCATCTTTGGTCGAATCAATCCTCATATTACCCAGTTACCCAGTTCAACATATCCTTTCTGAACCCCTTTGCAGCCTTTTCAAAAAGAAAAATTATGCCTTTTTCTTTCTCAACCCGATCACCTAACCTAGGGAAAGGAAGATTTGAACTATGTTTTGGTCTGATCCCAAAAATCTGGGGTATGTAGGCAACCTGAGAAGTTACTTCAGGCCTGACCACATCAAAATAAAAAAATAGATTCCTCGACAAAGAAAAAATATAAAAGAGAAGAATTCAAAAGAAAAGGAAATATCTTCAAAATGGGGAAGAAAATTCAAGAAATTTTTTTAAATGAAATGCCACACAAGGGGCATTTGGGTTTTTGAGCCTCAAAATTCCTTTCTTTTTACGCCTAGTCCTAAGCCTACCTATAAAAGTCCTCCTAAGTACCGTGTGAAAAAGTTAAGGAAGGTAGCAAAGTATGATCAGATAGTAACTCTAGAAGTTCAAAGGAGAAGGAGAAGATAAAAAATGATGAAGCCTGCTAAGTTGAAAATCCGAAAATGGCGACTTAGGCAAAAATTAAGGCAAGCTCGCAAGGTTGAAAATCTGAAAGGACAACTTTGGCAACAATCAGAGCCAAAGAAAAAAAAGAAAAAAAGCTCGCTAGATTGAAAACCTGAAAATGCGATCTAGGCAAAAGTTAGAGCAAGCTCGATAGATTGAAAATTTTAAAAGGCGATCTAGGCAAAAGTTAGAGCAACAAAGAAAAACAGAAGAAAATCCCAAGCTGAGAGCGGTCCGAGCTGAAACATCAGAAGTCCGAATAATCAAGTTCAATACTTAGCTTAAACCAGGCATAGACTCAGAAGCCACAAGTATATTGTCTACGATCAATCTGAAAATGTTTACTTCCTCGAGTAAACTAATGGAGAGAATAGTGAATTCTATAATGAGTCTCAAAAGAAAATATTTTGTTCTCTTGAGCCTAACTCAAAATCTTCAATAAAATTAATCAAAATTAAAAGTTGAGTCTTTATTGCGCTTGTGGTAATCAAATATTTCAAACCTTCATACAAGGGGCATTTTCTTTCTTCTTTAATGTAACTTTTTCCCCGTTATCCTAGGGGCATTTTTTTTAATTTTTGCATGATGTGTTCAATCATGTTCAATGCCGCGTACATTGTCAAACTAGAGGCATTTTGTTTTTGAGCAATGTTAATCCTAAAAGATAATGAGAACCCCAAATTTAAGGTTACCCACTTGATAACAGTTTTTCGAAAAATCCTTGAGGTTCAAAAGAAATAAAAACTCAGGTTTTAAATTCATGATAAAACCTTGAGGTTCAAACAAAAGCACTTCGGATCTCACCTTTAACTGTGCCCAGAGATTAACTAATAATTCAATTACCTAGAGTAGGAGATATGGCATTCTTTCGTTCCTAAATTCCTTTCCAGATCCAATCATTATTAGATTCGATCATTTTTCTTCCAGATTCAGTATCTTCCAGATTTTTCCGTTCTTCGATTCATTCTAATCAGTCTTCTCCAAATTCATTCATTCTTTCTCAAAATTCCTTCATTCCTCTGCTAGTTTTGCTCAGTTGCCGCCAAGGGTTATCTTGGATTTTGCTCAGTTACCGCCAAGGGTCATCTTGGATTTTGCTCAGTTGCCGCCAAGGGTTATCTTGGATTTTGCTCAGTTGTCGCCAAGGGTTATCTTGGATTTTGCTCAGTTGCCGCCAAGGGTTATCTTGGATTTTGCCCAGTTGCAGCCAAGGGTTATCTTGGATTTTGCCCAGTTGCCGCCAAGGGTTATCTTGGATTTTGCTCAGTTGCCGCCAAGGGTTATCTTGGATTTTGCCCAGTTGCCGCCAAGGGTTATCTTGGATTTTGCTTAGTTGCCGCCAAGGGTTATCTTGGATTTTGCTCAGTTGTCGCCAAGGGTTATCTTGGATTTTGTTCAAATGCCGCCAATGATTTTCTCGGAACTATGCTCAGATGCTGCCGAGGGTTTTCTTAGAACTATGCTCAGATGCCGTCGAGAGTTTTCTCAGAGCTATACTCAGATGTCGCCGAGGATTTTCTCGGAATTATGCTCAGTTTATGTTCAAATTATGCTCATATTATGCTCAGTTATGCTCAGTTCATGCTCAGTCTATGCTCAGTTATGCTCAGTTTATGCTTAATTTATATTCACTTTGTGCTCAGATTTTACTCAAATTTATCTCAGATTTTAAGTCCACACATTTGCACAGTTGTTACATCAGTCAAGGAGAATTTTCTAAAATTCAAAGATTTGACACCGTCAGTGAGAGTTTGCGCTAAAGGACCTGACAATTTTTTAATTCGGGGAGAGCTTTACCCTTAAGGATCCGAACATCTCGACGAATTGCTAAATCAGACTGCAAAATGAATTGTCACTAGCTTTGGCATTCGGATATCGCACTGTCTACCAAAATAAATTTGCTATCTAGTTTGCTTCAACCCTCTGCCAAAGAGGGGCATCTGTAGACACCCCATTTTTGCACTCGCCTGATTAATCAACTTGTCAACCCGATCGTAATGATTCCCAATGATGGATGTTTATTCCATTGCTTTATTTTGTTACCAGAAATGTTTCAGAAATCCGGATGAGGTATCTCGAACTGACAAAACTGTAGAAACCATGCTACGCTAGGAAAATACCACTCAAAAAGTTTAGAAATCATCATTTTTTAGACAAAAAGAAGCTTCACGATAAAAATCACTAAAAATGATCAAATTACCAAAATACCCCTAATATCAAAACAATCCTAGAGCCTACATTACGCTTAGGAAAACCCTTTCGAACACATAAAACAACAAATTGAAACCAAATAAATCATTTCGTCAATTTTCACAGAATTCGACAAAATTACGAAAATGCCCCTCATAAAGTTCATGACAATTTCACACAAAAAACTTTATAAATGACACAAACCAATATTTCCATTGAATTTCTTATGAAAAATCGATTCTAAAACATCTTAAAACATTAAAAATCGACTTAAAACGCGAAAAGTCTTCTCCGGGGGTAAAACGGTAATTTCATAATTTTTATAATTAAAAATTTTAAAATTAATAAATAAAGCATTAAATAATTAAAGTGAAACATTAATAAAATTAATTTAAAATTTTGAATTAAAAAAATCGATCAATCAGGCTCTCAGGCAAAATTGTTGAGGGTTCGTAAGATATTTCTTTAAGAACCCCTCCATTTGGGGGTTCAAAGAATTAAAGATATAATAGAGGGGGGGTTCTCCAAAAAATTAAAGTCAACAAAGCAAAACTAAAGTCAAGGTATTAAAGTAAATCAAGTATGACTAAAGACAAAATTAAAGTCAATTAATTAAGACTAAAGTCAAAATCTTAAAGTCAATTAATTAAGACTAAAGTCAAAATCTTAAAGTCAATCAAATAAGACCAAAAGTCAAAAATCCTAATAGAGTTCTAATTAAATAATAACACTATTTAATAGAGTTTTAACTAAAATATAACTCTACCTAAAATAATTCTAATTAAAATACAACTTTACCTAAAATAATGCTAACTAAAATACAACTCTAACTAAAAGAACTCTAATTAAACATTAATTATATCTAAATCAACTCTTAAATAAATCTATAAATAAAGGTCCTCACACCCTATTTTCATATCAAATTATAAACCCTAAGAGAAGTAGGTCTAAAAGCCTCCCATAAACCCTAGTTTTGGAGCCCCAACTCCTTACCTAATACCCATACCTCAATTTTAGCTCAAAAAAGCAATTAAAAGTCTTTCAAAAACACCCCAAAATCCATAACAAACTCGAAGAATCCAGATCTAAGAAAAAAAGAGATACCTTGCCTCGGAGATCAGAAATCAAATCCAGAGACAGAACGAAGCAAGGAGTACGGCACAAGGAGCAGTTTTTGTCGGATCTGAGGGAACAAGGTCTTTGCTATCGGAAAGGTATAATTTCTTACTTTTTTACTATCTAGGTTTTTTTTAGCAATGTAACTTATTTGAGAAGTTAGTAGAGACCGGCTTTGGCTGGGCGGGGTTGGTGCCTAACACCTTTCAACCCCGTAATGTGATCCCCGAATTCAATTTTTTCTGTTCTAGATTAGTTCTTTATCTGTTTAGAGTCATTGATCGGTTCCTAGACCGTAATAACTAGGTGGCGACTCCCAAACCTCAAGGGTCAAAAGCGAATCCGCGCACCCCGCGAATCGAGGGCGCTTTCAGTTTGGCGTCACTTTGACACAACACATATAGGGCAGATAATAATTTCAACCATAATACCTCATATTTTTCTTTTTCCAATCATTTTCATATCCTTTTTATTTGCTATTTAAAGAAC
The DNA here is from genome assembly GCF_017979445.1 of Akebia trifoliata. NCBI lineage: Eukaryota > Viridiplantae > Streptophyta > Magnoliopsida > Ranunculales > Lardizabalaceae > Akebia > Akebia trifoliata. The sequence goes on from NW_028236834.1 coordinate 4,990, forward strand.
AAAAACTCTCATCGTCATGACAAAACTAGGGCTTGACTGGAGAAATCATCACAGGTCAAGATCTTCATTTACTAAACAGTTAGCAAACCTACTCGAAATCTCCATTTTTCCATTCCCTATTTTTGGAAATATACATACATAACCCCTTCCCTTTTTTGTTTGTGGATGAAAATGTCAACATTTATAGGTTCTAGGGTGAGTCTTAAATATTTTTTCAGTTGAAATATCTTTTGATATTTGCATCTCTGAATCTTTTTTGTAAGATCATTTTTTTCTACTAGCATCTCGTCTCCATTCTATCTTGAATTGTTTTTTTTTTTTTTTTTTGTATCTCTACTATTACAGACATTTTTATTTTGCCAATAAAATTGTTATTTAATGTATTTTTAGTTTAAATGTGCTTTGGAGCGGAAAACCCAAATTTATGATTACAGAAGAGCTAAAAACTAAAATCCCCAATAAAATCCCATTTTCGCTAGAACTCAAATCCGATTTACTCTATAACTCGAATCCCATTTTCTTCATCAAAAACTCTGATTTCTCGAACAAACGATTAAAAGTATGGAAATTCTAGTAGATCTCTTCTTAGTTGATTCTTTTTTATTTTTATATTTTGGTCTGTGATTTATTAATATAGAATATTTGAATGTTGTTTTCGTACAAACCTATGACCAAACAAAAAACTCTTTATCTTCTCATTAAAAATGCAACCCCAAAACCCACCTTATCATTAGGTAAGGAGAAGAATCTTTTCTCTGTTTCATAGCAAATGGATGTTTTGATCACTAAAATTCAGGTAAAATTTCTTTAAATATGCCTTGTTAAATTTATTTGAATTTATTTGGACGAATACTAATTACTCCTTTTTTAGATTGTAAGTGTAGACGTCCCATTTTTGCACTCGCCTGATTAATCAACTCATCAACCCGATTGCAACGGTTCCCAATGATGGATGTTTATTCCAATGCTTTATTTTGTTACTAGATATGTTTCAGAAATCCTAATGAGGTATCTCGAACTGACAAAATTGTAGAAACCGCATTACGATAGGAAAATATAACCTAAAAAGCTTAGAAATCATCATTTTTCAGACAAAAAGAAGCTTCATGATAAAAATCACTAAAAAATGACCAAATTATCAAAATACCCCTAACCTTAAAATATCCCTAGAGCCTACGTTACGCTTAGGAAAACCCATTCAAACACATAAAACAACAAATCAAAATCAAATAAATCATTTCGCCAATTTTCATAGAATTCGACAAAATTACGAAAATGCCCCTCATAAAGTTCACGACCATTCCGCACAAAAATTTTCGTAAATGACACAAACCAATATTTCCATTGAATTCCTTATAAAAAATTGATTCTAAAATCCTAGAACATCAAAAACCGACTTGAAACGCAAAAAGTCCTCTCCGAGGGTAAAACGGTAATTTTATAATTTTTATAATTAAAAATTTTGAAATTAATAAATAAAACATTAAATAATTAAAGTGAAACATTGAATAATTAAAGTGAAACATTAATAAAATTAATTTAAAATTTTGAACCAAAAAAATCGATCAATCATGCTCTCACGCAAAATTGTTGATGGTTGCTAAGATATTTATTCAAGGACCTCTCCATTTGGGGTCCAAAGAATTAAAGGTATAATAGATGGGGGTTCTCCAAAAAATTAAAGTCAATCAAGTAAGAATAAAGTCAAGATATTAAAGTCAATCAAGTAAGACTAAGGTCAAAATAAATCTTAGAAAAGTAGGTCAAAAAGCTTTCCTAGCCTCCCCAAAACCCTAATTTTGAAGCCCTAACTCCTTACCTAACATCCATACCCCAACTTTACCTCAAAAAACACCCAAAAACCCTTCTAAAATATCCTAGAATCCATAAAAAAATCAGAAAACTCACAGATCCAAGAAGAAGATACCTCAACTTGGAGATCCGAAATCAGATCCGGTAACAGAACGAAGTGAGGAATACTGTATAAAAAGTTGTTCTATCAGATCTGAGGGAAAAAAACCGTTACGTTCGGAAAATATAACTATTTTTATTTTTTTATTATTATTATTTAGGTCTGGTTAGCAATGTAGTTTTATTTGGGAATTAGTAGAGACCGACGTTTGCCGGACGGGGTTGGTGCTTAACACCTTCCAACCCCGTAATTTGAACCCCGAACTCAGTTATTTTTTAAGTAGATTAGTTGTTTTTATCTGTTTAGAGTTGATATTCGATTCCTGGATCGTAATAACTAGGTGGCGACTCCCAAACCTCAAAGGTTAAAAGTAGATCTGTGCACCCCGCAGATCGAGGGCGCTTTTAGTGGCGACTCCGCTGGGGATATTTGAGGATCAGACTTGAAAAGCCCCAAGTATGGGAAGTATTGCCAGTAGGACCTAGTTTTTTTAATTATTTTATTTTATTTTTAGTTATTTATTTATTTGATTATTTTATTTTTTTTTATCATTCTTTTTGGCTCAATTATTGAGCACTGGTTTGGATGTTGAATATTTTGTTTTGACACTTTTTTATGAATCGTCTAGGGTCATTCAGAATAACCTTAAAATCATGCAGGATTTCAAGAAGGTAATGGTTTAAAATAATAGGTATCGACTCATTTTTATTTGGATTTTTTTTTTTTTTCAGTTTGTATTATCCTTTATTAGTACCCTTTGGTTCAATTTTGGATATTTCGGATTTGGCATATAATTTTTCTTTTTGGCTCAATCTAGGGTCATTTTGGGATGATCCTAAATAATGAAAGATTCAAATTGACATAAATTGAGGATGGAATGATGGTGGTTGGAAAGTGAGTTATGGATTTTTTTTTTTTTTTTTAAAATTTTTAGATGAATTTTTTTTTAACACGTTACTAGGCATAGGCGGCGAGTTGTGAAAATAATTTATTTGTGAGTGATGTGGTAAGAAATAAAATTTTTTCCTTTTTTAATGTTGTTCATGATGAGGAGAGGATTTCAAGAAAAAAAATCAGAAAAAAAATCAGAAAAAAAATATTTTTACGTGTGGTGTGCCGTTAGAAGAAAACAGTTTCTACTGTTTCTATCTCCTTCCTAAATGGGTTTTGACAGCAGAGAGACGTTTCTCTCTCTCTCTCTCTCTACCAGATGCAATCCTCCAATACATCCTCTCTAACATGAAGAACACTAAAGAGGTATCAGTCTGCACCTGCGTCTCCAAACGTTGGAAGGATTCGATGCCTTACATCCATAGCCTCTACTGCTGTCTCTATCTTTTCGGTTTGATCTTCGAAACCATTTTTAATCCCTCCCACAAAAGAAACTGATTCTCAAAGCCTCCTCTATCAATCTCCTTCCAGAACCACAAAACCATTAATTCAAACCAGCAGCCTCTCCAACCTTTAATTTCAGATCTAAAACTAACCTCCTTCCTCCCTTTGTTTCAGCACCAAAAACAAGTCCAAGTATCTTCTATTTTTATTTAATTTCAATCGTTTAAACCACCTTCCTTCTCATTGTCAAAATCGAACTGAACCACACCTCACAACTTTCTCAATAAACTCACCATAAGGATGGCTACACACCATCTGTGATGGACTCCGTTGACGGATTGACTGAGGTACTTTAGAGAAAGAAACTGGCACATTGCCTAGGAATGTTCCAGGTGGTGGGTTTGAAGGTTGGGTTCGTTGTGATTTGGCATTTGGTTCTGTTGTGGATGATAGGTGTGTGGGGGTTTAAAATATATATATATATATATATATGGGTCCCTTTCAGCAACAAACATTTTGGCAAAACATTTTTCAAAACATGGGTTATAGGTTTTGGAATGGGCTGATTTTTGGTGAGGATGATCTCTACGGTGAGGAGATCATCCTCATCAAAAATCAGCTCATTCCAAAACTTCTAGCCCCATGTTTACAAAGTTGAAAATGTGTCAAAATGTTTGTTGCTGAAAGGGACCCATATATATATATATATATATATATATATGGGTCCCGTTCAGCACCCTAAGTTTTACCACACACTTTAACAAACGCGTTTTGTCTTACATGGGTTAGAAGTTTCGGAATGAGCCGATTTTTGGTGAGGATGATCTCTATGGTGAGGAGATCATCCTCACCAAAAATCAGCTCATTCCAAAACTTCTAACCCCATCAAAATTGATTTACAAAAAATGGACGGTCCACGATTTTTCAACGTGTAAACATGGGGTTAAACATTTCGGAATGGGCTGATTTTTGGGGAGGATGATCTTCTAATCATAGAGATCATCCTCACCAAAAATTAGCTCATTCCAAAACTTCTAACCCATGTAGGACAAAAAACATTTGTTAAAGTGTGTGGTAAAACTTAGGGTGCTGAACATTTCCCTATATATATATATATAAATAAAATCAATTTGCTTAAAATACAAAAACGCAAAAAATGTAAGTGTGGGTGGTGTGAGTTGCATGTGCTGGCAGCAACATATAAAAATAAAGGGAAAGCTGTAATTTTTTTGCTGTGGCAGCAAGATAAATAGATTTGAGTGTTGGTTGTGCTGGCTGCAATGCAATTTTGAAAAAAATTGGTTTTCTTTTCTAGCTTCTAGTATGTGCATGTGTGCGTGATGCATATGTTGGCAGCAACTTAAAAGAGGTAGAAGGGGCTACTAACAGCCCCTATGTGGCTAAAGATTGCACAATTTTGAGGAGTTCTTTGGGATTGTTATTGCCACACCAATTGTTACTAATATAATATCAACTGAGTGCAATTATGTTAATTGACATACACGAGAGTCGATCGGGGCGTTAGTAGAAGTTGATATGGCAATTGTAGTCCTCTTGTCATTTACATAAAAAAAAATTATGTGGGCAATACTCTGAATTTGAATTTTTTTTATGATAAAATTTTGGATCTTAAGTGAATGTGATTAACTTACTAACCAAGTAGGATTTATATCTTACTAGGGGTCTTTGAGCTTGTATTGAACATGATTTAAAAGACAAATTCTTTTTCCTTCAATACAATTATTTGTTCATCAAATTCTTTTCATTTTTTAATGTGATTACATATCCACCCATTTTCAAAATCTTGGATCTAAGTATTTTTTTTTTTTTTTTTTTTTAAATTGAATTGTATTCTTAGATCCAAACTCTTTTCCATCAAATCTATAAAAAAAAAACCTATGAAATCAGATTATCAATGAGATGACTATGTTGGCTTAATGACCCTTAGTAAAATTTGAAACCTTATGAGTTATTCAAGTTGGCCTAGGTTCTCAAAAGATTTGCCATACACGTCTTTAAAAAAAAAAAAAAAACACAATAAAAAAGAAAAGGGGGGATCATAACTTCTTATCTCAACAATTACCATTCTAATCTCAATTCAATATTGATTTAAATCTCGAATTATTTTGGGTCACCCAAAGTGACTCTTGATTGGACCATAAAAATTACAAAAATTATGGCTATTGCAATGTTTGGGTTTGATCCATTAGTCTATGCCATGCTCGTTAATTGATTTACCATTGATTTTGATTAGATATATAGTTGATGAGCTTATTCGTGATTTTAATAATGTTATTGGATTGGTATTTCTTTTGGATAATATTTATGTGAAGTCCAATGTATGATGATATGATCAGGGCCATGGGCCCATTTGTTTGGAAAAAGGCCCCGGGCACACCCCACCTTGTTTTGCACACACCACGAGCGCGTTTACTGCTTTGCATGCTTGCACGCCCCATATAGCCAATGTGGCACTAGTACGTGGTCCGGTCTCTTCGGAGATGCGATGTCATTCATGAAAACCACAACTCCAGTCACGTACCTTAGGGTATATTAAACTGGGGCATCAGTACCGTCTAATCAGGTGACTCTGAAAGGTATATCGATGCACCCAGGCTGGAGAGACCTGAGCCTTTGACCTATTGTAAGCCACACAGTCACATGTCCCGTTTGCCAACGTAGTACTAATACATGGTCGGTCCCCTCGTGGGATGCCAAACCATTTATGAAAGCTACAACTCTTGACTCGTATGACTCGTACCCGTAGGTATATCAAAGATAATCCAAGTACAATAATTGCACTTCTTGGTCAAAAGCCCCGCTGTACCCTACTGTACGAGGGGGATAGACTACGTCTATTCTAGACGAAAGGTATTTAAGTGGGCCCTTACTCAGCATCGTGCGCCACCTCTCAACTAGGGATCAAACTGGTTTTTTTTTACTTAAGAGAAGTGAGTTGAAGTTTTAGATTATCACCTATACAGTATATCAAACCAAGTCACCACGTACCGTCTGATTGAGTACGCTCGAGAGGTATATATAGGTGTACTTGGGCAAGGGTGGACAGATAAAAATGCATTGCACGTAGTAAGCTTAGAGTCTATAAACCTTTCATATAGGTCACGACTCGAATTTATTGAGGGTGTTCCCAGGTTGTTTATTGAATGGGACTTGTGAATGATGAGATCAAAATGTATGTGAATGTACGATTTTTTCCTCAAGGATCAAATCTTTTTGTTTAAACCCGATTTGAAACTACTGTATTACTGGGTGCACCGACCCAATAAAGAATCCATTCAAAATGTAGCAATAATTCATAATGACCCAGTCCATCTCGATCCAACGATCATGATGGGTCGGGCCATTTAAATCAAAAGGAAAATCAAAGTTTTTTCATAATTCAAGTTTCAACTCATTTCAAAAAAAAGAAAAATGTTTTCCAAAAGAAAAGAAAATGAAGGAAAAATGATTTACAAAATATCTATTTTTGCATGGAAAATTTTTGAAATATGTTTTTTTACCAAAAATCTATATTTTGCATGGACCTTGGAAAATTACCAAAATATGTTTTTCTAAAAAGAAAATGATTGTAAAAAATAATCAGAATTGTGAAAATTATTATTCAATAAAAATATCATTTTTCAATAATTTTCAAGAGTGCAATAAAATTATTTTTCTTCTGAATAATCATTGAACAGATGAATTGTTTAATGGATTGGTGCACAGAATTTAATAAAATCCCAGGATTTATTAAAATGTTATCAAGGGGATAACACTGGAATTCACTTTTGGTGGGGTTATCATTATACCTAAGCTCAATCGTCCATTGTCTAGCTAAGGGTTGTGAATCCGGTCAGTTAGAACAAACGTCAGTACCAAGTTAACAGTCAGAAATGACCTCAAAATTTCTCAACATCGCACAGTTGTTCCCCGAAGATCATAGTACCTCAGTCCTACCGGTTGTAAGTAATATCTCGAGTCCATAGTTTGTAATCAAGCCCGTTGTGGGTACTTGTCTCAAGTTTTCATGAATCATGTAGCTTAGCTTGAGTCCATTTTTTTTATCAATCCATCAAGGTCATGTCTTCTTTAGATTGAGTCTACTCTTTTCTATGAGTCATGTTCGTTTGCCAAGTCTAGAACGACGTCTGTCGCCCCATTAGAATAAATGCAATTTCTAAATACCTCGAGTGCATTAACGAATTAACTACTAATCTGACTTCAAGGATAGATTTCATTCCTGAGCAAAAGATAAGAGTTGGGCTCAACTTTTAATCGAGAAAACACAGGTCATTGACTTCGGAACGGAAAATAATTCTTAAAGAGATTCAAATAGAAATCATCCTATCCCTAAAGGAACACGATGGGATAATGAATTTACTCAGAAATTTCAAAAGACTTGTTCACGTAGTCTGATGAGGATATGTTAGGTGCAAGCTTGGGTGTTGTTCAACACGGAATAAATACTCGCTCGATAAGATGAAAATATCGATAGAGATGTTATAAAATGTATCAGTACTATCCTCACTACATCTTGAGTTGCAAATCACATATTATTAGTCGATATGGGGGTACCTTTTGAACTGATATCTGATGATGGGTCATACTTCAAAATCAAGGATTACTCTGTGTTCAAAGTTTAAGATCCGGTATCACAAATCATTCCTTTATCGTCCTCAGATTAATGGAGCGGTTGAAGCAGCTAGTAAGAGTCAAGATAATCATTGTGAAAATGTGTCAATCGCACCAAGATTGGTTAGAGAAACTATCATTCACACTTTAGGTGTATCATACTTCAATACAATTTTTCATATGGAAGTAATCTTACCAGTTATCCCGTATTTCAAGGTCTTGATGAAAAGTCAATGGTTAAAAGTAGCTAAGTCTGTTATGGGTACGAAGAACTAAACTTAATTGAAGAAAAACAACTTAGAGTTTTGTACCACGTACAAACTTATCAAAGAAAAGTCAACGCTTGACAAGGAAGTCAAAGTTTGTTACCTACAAACCAAGGATTTAACCATCGGACTTCAAAAAAAATTGAGCACCCCTCATCGACCATAGGAGGAAGTCTGAACCTAAATGGAGAGATTCATCAGTAAGGGAAACATTGCCTTAGAAAGCCATCAAACTTCAAAATTGAGCACCCCTCCTCGACTATAGGAAGAAGTCTGAACCCAATTGGAGAGATTAATTCATTAAGGAAATATTGTCTGGAAAAACCGTCAGACTTCAAGATCATGATGGAAGTGAACTACCAGAACAAACCAACCTTGACCAGATCAAGCGGTACTACATTTAAGGAGGCCATCTTTGGCAGAATCAATTCTTCTATTACCTAGGTCAATATTTCCTTCTTCAACCATTTACAGTTTTTTTCAAAAAAAAAAAACCTTTTTATTTCTCAGCCCGATCACCTAACCTAAGGGAGGGAAGCATTCGAACTACGTCTTGGTCTGATCCCAAAATTCTGGGGTACATAGGCAACCTGAGAAGTTACTTCAGGTCTGACCACGTCAAAATAAAAAAATAGATTTCCCGACAAAGAAAAAAATCTAAAAAGAAAAAAAATTCAAAAAGAAATATCATTCAAAATGGGAAAGAAAATTCAAGGAAAAAGAAAGCAATTTAAAAAGAAATGCCACACAAGGGGCATTTGGGTTTTTGAGTCTCAAAATTCCTTTCTTTTTATGCCCAGTCCTAAGCCTACCTATAAAAGTCTTCCTAAGTACGTGTGAAAAAGTCAAGGAAGGTAGAAAAACATGATCATACAGTAACTCCAGAAGTTAAGAAGGGAAGAAAAAGAAAAAAGAAAACCTGCTAAGTTGAAAACCTAAAAAGGGCGACTTAAGCAAAAATTAAGGCAAGCTCGCAAGGTTGAAAATCTAAAAGGACGACTTCGACAATAATTAGAGAAAATAAAAAAGAAAAAAAGCTCGCTAGATCGAAAACCTGAAAAGGTGATCTAGGCAAAAGCTAGAGCATGCTCGCTAGATCGAAAACCTGAAAAGGCTATCTAGGAAAAAGTTAGAGCAACAAAGAAAAACAGAAGAAAATCTCAGGAGGTTCGAGCCGAGACATTTGAAGTCAGAATAATCAAGTTCAACACTTAGCTTAAACCAGACAGAGACTCAGAAGTCACAAGTATCTTGTCTACGATGGATCTGAAATTTTTTTACTTCTCCAAGTGAACCAAGGGGGAGAAGGATAAATTCTATGAGGAGTCTCAAAAGGAAATATTTTGTTTTCTTGAGCCTGACTCAAAATCTTCTATAAAATTAATCAAAATTAAAAGTTGGATCTTTATTGCGCTTGTGGTAATCAAATATTTCAAACCTTCATACAAAGGGGCATTTTCTTTTTTTCTCTAAATATATAGTTTCTCCCTTATACTAGGGATATTTTTTTGCATGATGTATTCAATTATCTTCAATGCCATGTTTATTGTCAAACTAGGGGCATTTTGTTAAAAGATAATGGGAACTCCAAACTTAAGGTTACCCTCTTGATAACAATTTTTCGAAAAACCCTTGAGGTTCAAAAGAAATAAAAACTCAAGTTTTAAATTCATAAAACTTTTTGATAAAATCTTGAGCCTCAAACAAAAGCACTTCGGATCTCACATTTGATTGTGTCTAGAGATTAACTAATAACTCATTTACGTAGAGTAGGAGATATGGCATTATTTCGTTCCTAGATTCATTAATCCTTTTTCAGATCTATTCATTCCTAGATTCTATCATTCTCTTCCAGATTCATTATCTTCCAGACTTATTCATTAGTTCCCCGATTCAATCGTTATTCTCCAGATTCATTTTTCAATCTCATTCAGATTCATCTTAATCATTCTTCTCCAGATTCATTCTTTCTTTCCCAAAATTCATTCATTCCTCAGCAAGTTTTGAGTAGTTGCCGCCAAGGGTTATCTTGGATTTTGCCCAGTTGCCGTCAAGGGTTAACTTGGATTTTGCTCAGTTGCTGCCAAGGGTTATCTTGGATTTTGCTTAGATGCCACCAAGGGTTATCTTGGATTTTGCTCAGTTACCGCCAAGGGTTAACTTGGATTTTGTTGAGTTTCCGCCAAGGGTTATCTTGGATTTTGCTCAGTTTTCGCCAAAGGTTAACTTGGATTTTGCTCAGATGCCGCCAAGGGTTAACTTGGATTTTGCTCAGTTACCGCCAAGGGTTATCTTGGATTTTGCTCAGTTGTCGCCAAGGGTTATTTTGGATTTTGCTCAGTTGCCGCCAAGGGTTAACTTGGATTTTGCTCAGTTACCGCCAATAATTATCTTGGATTTTGCTTAGATGCTCTCAAGGGTTAATTTGGATTTTGCTCAGTTGCCGTCAAGGGTTAACTTGGATTTTGCTCAGTTGCCGCCAACTTGGATTTTGCTCAGATGCCGCCAAGGGCTTTCTCGGAATTATGCTCAGATTATGCTAAATTATGCTCAGCTTATGCTCAGTTTATGCTTAGTTATGTTCAGTTTATGCTCAGTCTATGCTCAGATTATACTCAAATTATGCTCTGTTTATGCTCAATTTATATTCACTTTGTGCTCAGATTTTACTCGAACTCTTTGAAATTTATCTCAGATTTTAAGTGCACACACTTGCACAGTTGTTACATTAGTCAAGGAGAATTTTCTAAAATTCAAGGATCTGATACCATCAGTGAGAGCTTGCGCTCTAGGATATGACAACCTTTTGTTCGGGGAGAGTTTTACCCTTAAGGATCCGAACATCTCCACGAATTGCTAAATTAGCCTGCAAAATGAACTGTTACTAGCTTTGGCATTCTAATATCGTACTATCTACCAAAATAAATTTGCTATCTAGTTTGTTTCAACCCTCTGCCAAAGAGGGGCATCTGTAGACACCCCATTTTTGCACTCGCCTGATTAATCAACTCGTCAACCCGATTACAACGGTTCCCAATGATGGATGTTTATTTTGTTACTAGATATATTTCAAAAATCTGGATGAGGTATCTCGAACTGACAAAACAGTAGAAATCGCCCTACGATAGGAAAATATAATTCCAAAAGCTTAGAAATCATCATTTTTTTAGACAAAAAGAACCTTCACGATAAAAATCACTAAAAAATGACCAAATTACCAAAATACCCCTAACCTTAAAATATCCCTAGAGCCTACGTTACGCTTATGAAAATCCATTCAAACACATAAAATAATAAATTAAAACCAAATAAATCATTTCACCAATTTTCATAGAATTTAACAAAATTACAAAAATGCCCCTCATAAAGTTCACGACCATTCGGTACAAAATATTTCATAAATAACACAAACCAATATTTTCATTGAATTCCTTATGAAAAATCGATTCTAAAACATCATTGAACATAAAAAACCAACTTGAAAAGCAAAAAGTTCTTTTTGAGGGTAAAATGGTAATTAATAAATAAAATATTTAATAATTAAAGTGAAACATTAATAAAATTAATTTAAAATTTTGAAAAAAAAAATCGATCAATCAGGCTCTCAGGCAAAATTGTTGATGGTTGCCACTAAAGTCAAGATATTAAAGTCAATCAAGTAAGACTAAGGTCAAAATAAACCTTAGAAAAAGTAGGTCAAACAACTTCCTTAGCCTCCCCAAAACCCTAATTTTGAAGCCCTAATTCCTTACCTAACATCCATACCCTAACTTTACCTCAAAAAACACCCAAAAACCCTTTTAAAATACCCTAGAATCTATAAAAAAAAATTAAAAAACTCACAGATCCAAGAAGAAGATACCTTAACTTGGAGATCCAAAATCAGATCCGGGAATAGAACGAAGTGAGGAATACTATACAAGAAATTGTTCTATCAGATCTGAGGGAACAAAACCGTTGCGTTTGAAAAAGATAACTATTTTTATTTTTTTATTATTATTATTTAGGTTTGGTTAGCAATGTAGTTTTATTTGGGAATTAGTAGAGACCGACGTTTGCCGGACGAGGTTGGTGCCTAAAACCTTCCAATCTCGTAATTTGATCCCCGAACTCAGTTATTTTTTAAGTAGATTGGTTGTTTTTATCCGTTTAGAGTCGATATTTGATTCCTAGACTATAATAACTAGGTGGCGACTCTCAAACCTCAAAGGTCAAAAGCGGATCCGTGCACCCCACGGATCGAGAGAGCTTTCAGTAAGGAAAGATCTTACTTTTTTTTTTGTGTGGTTATTTACCTAGTTTTCTTCTTATACTCAACCTTGTGAGTCCACAAAATAGCCAACCAAGAAGGATCTTGATCTTGGGGCAGGTATGCAGTAACTCTCCAATGTTCATTTTGCTTATTCAAGGTACCTCTTTTTGTTTGTGTTGTTTCTATTACAAATGTAAGTTCCATTCAACCTTGATTTTTTTTTCTCTCTTTGTTTAGTAAGAGACTTGAACATATATGAAGGGAAAAAAGAAAAATCCATATCTCATCACAAGCATTAATATTTTATTCATCCTTTTACATATCCAGCTTTAGGAGAATCCTGAGGAATCGATCAATATAACAGTTCTCGGGATTGCCTTATATCTATAGCCTCTTGTACTACTTGATCTGCAGCGGGGATATGGCGTGTCCCTTGTAAAACCTAGTGTTATATTGATTACTATAGTCAATTCATTAGGGGCATTTTTCCAATTACCCTGTCATTATATTCACTATAAATGCAAAAAAGGCCTAAAAGACTAAATTTATCTACATGTGTTATTATGATGAGTTTTTAGTTCTCTTTAATATGGTTTTTTATAATATGTTCATTTTACACCTTTTGTAAAGGATGCAAGAGCAAATGGGTGGGGTCTCGTGGAATAGTGTGATAACTGGTGAAACAGGAAGGTATCTTTGTAATAAATGTCTCATTTCGATTTTCGTAAGGCGCAGTGCAATTTTGGGAAGCACTCCTTGGTAAGTCTCAAGGAAAAGTCTCAAATGTTGTTTAAAACATACTTTTGCATGGTTTATGAAATCCTCCTTGGTCATCATCTTTGGCATGCATTATGTAAAATATTCATTTGTTACATGCTTAATATAGTAAACCTTCAATATGAAATTCAAGTTCATTTACTAACCACAATGATAAAGTGGTTATGATCTCATAATTTATTACGATATGTGGTTCTTGCTCCATCCATTCTCTTTTTCCTAAAATATATATTACAATATTTCACTGTCCTATTTACAATATTCAACAATTATGCTACTAATGTCATAGCTTTAATTATGAATTGTAGTTTTAATGATTGTACAGGGCATCCACTTATGATTATCATGCTTATATACCTATTTAACCACAATTATTGTTGAGTGACCAATGTAAAACTATCTCGCTAGTTGTTGCTCATTTATTTGTTTCTGTCTATGGTACAGCTTTGCAATTTTTTATTTGCCCCTGCAATGTAAACAAACACTGTCGTCTTGCGCTGTATAAAAGGTCACCCTAATATTACCCTTGTCATGTGCAATTTTCTTTTACTTTATCTTATTGCACATGATTAGTTCCTTGGAAAATCTGCCTTCCATAGTCATCTTGATGGTTGATGTCCTCATCACATCTCCAACTGATTACTTGCACAGGTTCACGATGCATACATCTTTAAATTTAGCATATATTTGCATTATAACTCTTCAATGTTCAAAAACCGATACATATTTCAGTGTTGAAGCCTTTTTTTGTATGTAAAATCCATATTTTCCTAGGCACTCTTTGTAAGTGCCTCCAAACGGGCCTAGAAATATCATTCTATAGATAGTTCATTGGTTCACGATTCTCGGTGCTTTTAAGCCAACTAGTATTGAACCTGGTGCATTTTTCAGGTATTCTTTTGTACATGGCTCCCGAACTACAGGTGTGTGAACAACAACCAACCATGCTGCCAACTTATGGTCTCTTGGGATCATTTTGTATGTGTCAACTTTTTCCTAATTTATTTTGCATTCTTCATATATAAATCATTGAATCTTGTCTCTAGTTTAGTTTAATCCAAAATGGTTCTTAAATTTGTTTCATGTTCATACAATTAGCTAATTGTTTCTCAGTTTATTAATTTTTTTTTTCATTTGAATCTCTCTCTCTCTCTCCGTTTTAATTTTCCTGGCATCATAGCTTGAGTGGGAATGATTGTTGGGTCTGCTCTTCCATGCTAACTCAATTTCGATCATTTTAGTTGCAACTTAGAGTTTTCTGATATATATTTTTGGTTCCTCAGGATTCTGCTTGCTGTACTTTTATTTCTTCATATTAAATAAAAATTATAAGAATAATAATGAGTGCACATGGTTTTGGTACGCGGCTGATGTGGCAAGGGTGCAGAATTGCACATCTTTTTCTAGTGTATCCCACTGAAAAAGATCTATGGTTCTGTGCCCTTGCCACGTCAGTCGTGTACCCAACCACATACCATAACCACGTGTATTCATCACGACTTTAATTATAATCAAATCTTCAATTGGGCGAACTTTCAGAAGAGAAGCAAACACATCAAGTATTTTACAGTATTTTTTTAAACTAATCGTTTCTTTGGATTCAGCTTGTTGTACCTTTATTTCTTCATTTTGAACAACAACTACCTTTTGAGAAAGAAAGAGGACATGATATAGGCACATAAATGAAATAATTTTCTTACTCACACAATAAATATTATTGAATCTTCAATTGGCTAACTTTTAGAAAAGAAGCAGGCGCATTATGTATTTTACAATAATTTTTTATTATTTTTTGTTTAGTAAGCTGGACTTGAATCGACTACTAAATATTTATGCAATATTTACTAAAAATATACCATTTTAATTATTCTTCAACTTCATAAGTGTTATAGCATGAACATAAAATTAGTTGATTGTGGGGCATAACCAAGTATCAACTATTTGTTGGTCAGCCTCTATTTTATACAAATTCAGTATATGCATTGATTCGGCACATCATCGAGGAAGATTTTCTTACCCCTTTCTTTTAAATTTCTAAATTCATATTCCAGTTTACAGGATTACTTAATATTTCCATTCTTTTTCACAGGACCCAGTAAAATATCCAGACAACATGCCTCCAAATTTCAAAAGTTTTCTAAAGGAATTGCTTAATAAGGTGGTTAAAATGTGCCGAAGTTAAAATCCTATTTTCTTACAAGAATCAAATGATCGGGATTCTAGAGGCGAGTGTAATGTTTTTCTCCATTTTTCCCCCTTTAAACTTGTGAAATAGTCAATATATACATTTGGTGCTTTCCAATCAAAAAGATTTGGTCTCGAACACTTCTTGTATTGAATATCTTCCAATCCTTAGATTTCCTTACACCAATTGCTATAGCTAAGGTATTTGTGACGCAACTTGAAAGGGTGAAAGGACCAAAATACTTACTTCAGCAATTGGATCCTTTGCTGCGAGTCCCGAAAGTGAGATCCTTGATAGCATATTTAATGTTTCTTCCTTTTTAAATGTTTCTGGTTTAGAATAACAGTGCTCATAATTTTCTGAGTGATGATAAATCAAACAGTCGTAAATTAGTCATCAGTAATTCTTCGTAGCTTGAGGACTCTTCCAGAGTGATAGTTCTTAATGATTTTGTTCATATATATCATAATTAGAAAAAATCCTCATGTTCTTTTCTTTGACAATTTTCTTTTTGTTGGTGAGTTTTTCTTAAGTAGGATAAATGGTAATTGGGAGAAATATGTAAGGTTGTTCGTACTCTCTTATAGCTTCCCACTAATATTTGTTTTATAATTTAGACTAATTTGGAGACAAAACACATTTAAATCGGCATAAGTGATTGTTTGATTACTGTTGACTTGTTTTTGCAATTGAATAGTTAATGCATTGAGTAGTCTGTTGATTTTTGGGTTTCAATGAGGTGGGTGATAGTAATTATTGATAGTAAATTTCATGTGTGGTAATTGATATATATATATATATATATATAATATTTTTTTGTGTGGTTATTTAAAACTATTATTATGTTAATATGTTAGTGGATATATCATTAGGTCTCTTTCTATTATGTTATATATATTTAGCTTAAGTTCAGCAAAATTATGGGATCTATGCATTTCTTTCTTTCTTTCTTTTATGTTTTCATCATTTTATATTTTATTTATTTTCTATTGTGGTGGTTTCTTAGATGCAATTGTAGCTCCCTATCTATTAGTTACTAGGACCATAGTTGTTACTCTAGACATGCATTTTTTTAATTTGCCTGTTTTCAAAAAGCACTTATCTTTTGTGCAAGATGTTCATTTTTTTCATACAATAAAATTGAATTATTGTTTTCAGATTTCACAATTTTATTTGTGCTTTTGCCAATCCTTTTGTTTATTGTTCTCTTCAAATTTTTCTGTGTTTCGATTTTGGAATGATCAGTGATAATCCACTAAATCTAATTTAGTATTTATAAAGCTGAGATGTTCTTCTCAAACTCATTTCGCAAGCTTCTTTTATTTTTGTAAGGTGGAGAGTTTCCAAGTTTTCATTATGTTATCTTCTGCGTTCAAGTGACTAGGTTAAGTTTTTGGATTGAACCTAATTATAATCATATTGGTGAAGTAGATATGAGTGAGTCGAAGGAGAAAGAGGTTTTGACTGGTCGATCTAGGATATTAATAATCAAAATCTTCTGAGAGAGATAAGGTTTGATTATCATTCTTGTTGATCTTATTTCTTCTAATTTTATTTATAATTTTACAAATTAGTGAAATTGATGGTTCTTATTGGAATTGAATACTTATAAAAAAAGTTAAACTTTTTCAAATTTCATCCTGTAATAATTCCATGTAAATTTATCCATAAATTTATATCTTTTAAAAGTTAATTTTCAGTTACACTATTCCGAGTTTCGTCCAAGGTGGAGGAATTTGCAGAGATGATGAGTAAAGATCGAAAAATACGTTATATCCGGTATAGTGAGATCTATCGAGGGCTTGTTCTCTATTTCTTTTATCAGAGAAGTTGAATAACTCGAGAATAGTTTGTTTTGTTGGAACCCAAAATCTCATAAACTAGTTGAAACCGAAGATTGAAGGCTAGTAGAAATAGAGATCCTCATTTTTTTTTTTATATTGACATTCTGCCCTAAGTGTGTATAAGAAATCATTTTAAATAATAAAAGGATATGGCTCTTGACAGACTTTGATAAATAAACAAGATTTGTTTAGTGACCCCAAATCTTTGGGACAAGTCCTTGATGATGATGTTCTCATCATTCATCATCTGTGATCGTCATTTGTCATCATCATCGTTATTGTCGTTGTCGTTGGTCGTCGTCGTCGTCGTCATCGTCATCATTATCATCAAATCCATGTCCAAAACATTGGGATTGATTGAATGAATCTTGTTCCTCAATTCATTTTTGTCTAAATCTATGCCTATCAATCTTAAATGAATTGTACGAATGCATTATCAATGGATTGGGATAAACTTTGTAGTGTAAAAAAATATACTATACAGGCTCTTAGTTATTTCTGACCTCAATGAACACTAAAAATTAAACTAATCTTCTTTCTATTAATTAAAATGACCTTACTAAAAATAAACTTGATTTTGAAGCATGATATATAAGGTTAATATGTTGCAATCCTCCTTCGATATTGAAAGCGCCCTCGATCCGTCGGGTGCGCGGATCCGCTTTTGACCCTTGAGGTTTGGGAGTCGCCACCTAATTATTACGATCTAGGAACCGATCAATGACTCTAAACGGATAAAAAAAACTAATCTAGAACAAAAAAAAAGCTGAATTCGGGGATCATGTTACGGGGTTGGAAGGTGTTAGGCACCAACCCCGCCCGGCCAAAGCCGGTCTCTACTAACTTTCCAAATAAATTACATTGCTAACAACCTAGATGATAATAAATAAAAAAAAAAGGTTATACCTTTCCGATAGCAAACTTTATTCCCTCAGATCCGACAAAAATAGCTCCTTGTACCATACTCCCTTACTTCGTTTTGACTCCGGATTTGATTTCGGATCTCCGAGACAAGGTATCTCCTTATTTTTGGATCTAGACCCTTCGAGTTTATTATGGATTTTGAAGTGTTTTTGAAGGCTTTTGGGTGTTCTTTAGGCTAAAATTGAAGGAGGGATGTTAGGTAAGGAGTTGGGGCTCCAAAACCAGGGTTTATGGGAGGCTAGGGGGCTTTTAGACCTACTTCTATTAAGATTTATGATTTGATACGAAAATAGAGTGTGAGCACCTCTATTTATAGAATTTTTTAAGGGTTGATTTGGATAGAGTTAGTATTTAATTAGAGTTCTTTTAGTTAGAGTTGTGTTTTAGTTAGAATTGTTTTAGGTAAAATTGTATTTTAATTGGAATTGTTTTAGGTAGAATTGTTTTTAAGTTAGAACTCTATTAGATAGAGTTATTATTTAATTAGAACTCTATTTTGACTTTTGGTCTTATTTGATTGATTTTTAATATTTTGACTTTAGTCTTAATTGATTGACTTTTAATATCTTTGACTTCAATCTTACTTGATTGACTTTAATTTTGACTTTAGTCTTACTTGATTGACTTTAATACTTTGACTTTAGTCTTGCTTGATTGACTTTAAATTTTTGGAGACCCCTCCTCCATTATTTCTTTAATTCTTTGGACCCCCAAATGGAGGGGTCCTTAAAGAAATATCCCACGAACCCTCAACAATTTTACTTGAAAGCCCGATTGATCGATTTTTTTAATTCAAAATTTTAAATTAATTTCATCAATGTTTCACTTTAATTATTTAATATTTTATTTATTAATTTCGATATTTTTAATTATGAAAATTGTGAAATTATCGTTTTGCCCTCAGAGAGGACTTTTCACGTTTCAAGTCGGTTTTTAATGTTCTAGGATGTTTTAGAATCGATTTTTCATAAGAATTAAATGGAAATATTAGTTTGTGTCATTTATGAAATTTTTTGTGTGAAATGGTCATGAACTTTATGAGGCGCATTTTCGTAATTTTGTCAAATTCTGTTAAAATTGGCGAAATGATTTATTTGGTTTCGATTTGTTGTTTTATGTGTTTGAGAGAGTTTTCCTAAGCGTAACGTAGGCTCTAGGGTTGTTTTGAGGTTAGGGGTATTTTGATAATTTGATAGTTTTTTAGTGATTTTTATCGTGAAGCTTCTTTTTGGTCTGCAAAATGATGATTTCTATGTTTCTAGGGTTGTATTTTCCTAACGTAGCATGGTTTCTAAGGTTTTGTCAATTCGAGATACCTCATCCGAATTTCTGAAACGCATGTGATAACAAAATAAAGCAATGGAATACACATCCATCATTAGGAATCCTTGCGATTGGGTTGACGAGTTGATTAATCAGGCGGATGCAAAAATAGGGTGTCTATAGATGCCCCTCTTTGGCAGAGGGTTGAAGCAAACTAGATAGCAAATCTATTTTGGTAAATAATGCGATATCCGAATGCCAAAGCTAGTGACAGTTCATTTTGCAGTCTGATTTAGCAATTCGTCGAGGTGTTTGGATCCTTGAGCGTAAACTCTCCCCGAACTAAAAGAAAATGTCAGGTCCTTGAGCGCGAGCTCTCACTGGCAGTGTCAGATCCTTGAATTTAAAAAATTCTCCTTGACTGATATAACAACTGTGCAAGTGTGTGATTTAAAATCTGAGATAAATTTGAGTAAAATCTGAGTATAATTTGAGCATAATCTGAGCATAAACTAAGCATAATTCTGGGAAAACTTTCGGCGAAAACTGAGCAAAATCCAAGATAACCCTTGGCGGTAACTAGCAAAATCCAAGAAAACCCTTGGCGGAAACTGAGCAAAATCCAAGATAACCCTTGGCGGCAACTGAGCAAAATCCAAGTTAACCCTTGGCGGCAACTGAGCAAATCCAAGATAACCCTTGACGGCAACTGAGCAAAATCCAAGTTAACCCTTGGCGGCAACTGAGCAAAATCCAAGTTAACCCTTGGCGGAAAATGAGCAAAATCCAAGATAACCCTTGACGAAAAATGAGCAAAATCCAAGATAACCCTTGGCGGCAACTGAGCAAAATCAAAGATAACCCTTGGTGGAAACTGAGCAAAATCCAAGATAACCCTTGGCGGCAACTGAGCAAAACTGGTAGAGGAATGAAGGAATTTTGAAAAAGAATGAATGAATTTGGAGAAAACTGATTGGAATGAATCGGAGAATGAATAAATCCGAAAGATAATGAATCTGGAAGAGAAATGATCGAATCTAAGAATGATTGGATCTGAAAAAGAATCTGGAGAACGAAAGAATGCCATATCTCCTATGTGAGATCCAAAATGCTTTTGTTTGAACCTCAAGGATTTATCAAAAAGTTTTATGAATTTAAAACCTAAGTTTTTATTTCTTTTGGACCTCAAAAGTTTTTTCGAAAAACTGTTATCAAGAGGGTAACCTTAAGTTTGGGGTTCCCATTATCTTTTAGGATTTAAATTGCTCAAAAACAAAATGACCCTAGTTTGACAATGAACATGGCTTTAAAAATAATTGAACACATCATAAAAAAATGCCCCTTATGTAAGGGGGAAAAGAAGAAAGAAAATGCCCCTTGTATGAAGGTTTGAAATAATTGATTACCACAAGCGCAATAAAAACTTAACTTTTAATTTTGATTAATTTTATTGAAGGTTTTGAGTCAGGCTCAAGAGTACAAAATTATTTCCTTTCGAGACTCATCATAGAATTCACCATTATCTCCCTTAGTTCATTTGGGGGAGTAAACATTTTCAGATCGATCGTAGACAAGATACTTGTGGCTTTTGAGTCTATGCCTGGTTTAAGCTAAGTATTGAACTTGATTATTTGGACTTCTGATGTTTCAGCTCGGACCACTCTCAGCTTGGGATTTTCTTCTGTTTTTTCTTTGTTACTCTAACTTTTTCCTAGATCGCCTTTTCAGGTTTTCGATCTAGCGAGCTCTTCTTCTTCTTTTTTTCTCAGCTCTGATTGTTGCCAAAGTTGTCCTTTTAGATTTTCAACCTTGCGAGCTTGCCTTAATTTTTGCCTAAGTCGCTCTTTTCGGGTTTTCAACTTAGCAGGCTTTATCATTTTTTATCTTCTTTTTCTTTTCTTCCTGTCTGAACTTCTGGAGTTGCTGTCTGATCATGCTTTGCTATCTTCCTTGACTTTTCGCACAGTACTTAAGAGGACTTTCATGGGTAGGCTTAGGACTGGGTATAAAAAGAAACGGATTTTGAGGCTCAAAACCCAAATGCCCCTTGTGTGGCATTTCTTTTTATTTTACTTTGAATTTTCTTCCCCATTTTGAAGATTTTTTTTTTTTTTTAAATTTAGATTTTTTTTTTTGATGTGGTCGGGCCTGAAGTAACTTCTCAGGTTGCCTACATACCCCAGAATTTTGGGATCAGACCAAAACGTAGTTCAAAGCTTCCCTCCCCTAGGTTAGGTGATCGGGCTGAGAAAGAAAAATGCATAATTTTTCTTTTTGAAAAGACTGCAAAGGGGTTGAGAAAGGATATGCTGAACTGGGTAATAGGAGAATTGATTCGGCCAACGATGGCCTCCTTAAATGTAGTACCGTTTGATTTGGTCAAGGTTGGTTGGTTCTGGTAATTCGATTCCATCATGATCTTGAAGTCTAACAGCTTTTCCTAGCAATATTTCTTTGACGATGAACGGACCTCCCCAATTTGGTTTGAACTTCCCTCTGGGATCAAAAATAGGTGCCCGGTTCTCTTTGAGTACTAAATCCCCGACTTGTAAGTGACGAGCCTTGATTTTCTTGTCAAATGCACGGGCGACTCTTCTTTGATAAGCTTGCACGTGGTACAACGTTCTTAGTCATTTTTCTTCGATCAAATTCAATTCTTCATACCGTTGGCGAACCCAATCTGCTTCTGACAACTGACTTTCTAACAAGACCCTGAGAGACGAAATTTCCATTTCAAAAGAGTAGGGAGTAGTTCCAGTGGAGGATCGAATTGAGGTTCGATATGCCCATAGTGCAAATGACAGTTTTTTTGACCAATCTCGATGTGATTGACACATTTTCCTGAGGATAGTCTTAATATTCTTATTAGCTGCTTCGACTGCTTCGTTAGTCTGAGGGTGGTAAGGAGATGATTTATGGTGTGAGATTTTGAACTTTGAACACAATTTGATAACCTCACCCTTGAAGTGCGACCCGTTATCGGAGATCAACTCTGAAGGTACCCCGTATCGACTGATGATGTTCGTTTGAATAAACTTTGCAACTCGAGACACAGTGAGGACAGCATAAAAAGCAGCTTCGACCCATTTGGTAAAATAATCGATGGCAACCAGAATGTATTCATGCCCGTTTGATGCCTTAGGCGATATTTTACCGATAATGTCAATTCCCCAGACTGAGAATGGCCATGGTGAAGTCAGACCCACTAATTGAGATAGTGGCACATGTATAAGGTTCGCATGTATTTGGCACTTATGACAGGTTTTGACCATGTGATGACAATCTGTTTCCATCGTGGGCCAGTAGTATCCTTGTCTCATAATTTTCTTAGCTAACATTTTCCCACTCATGTGAGGGCCACATTCTCCTGAATGTAGTTCAATCATTATCTGTTCAGCTTGATCTTCATCAACACATGACAAGTGAATCCCTTCATAAGACCTTTTGTATAAGCTTCATGCGCACAGGATAAATTGAGATGCTAATCTTAGTAGGGTCTATCGTTCCTTCCTCGATGCTTCTTCCAGGAATTCTTGTTTTTCCAACACTCTCTTTATGTCTGTGTACCATGGCTTTCCATCGGGTATTCTAGTAGCAATGTTGATCTGATGGTAGTATGCGGGTTTGTCTTTGAGTTCAACAGTGATTGGCCTCAATTCCATGCCAGGGGGTAAATGGATCATTGAAGATAAAGTTGCTAAGGAGTCAGCAAATCTGTTATCCTCCTTTGACAAGTGCTGGAACAAGATAGCTTTAAACTTACTGACTAAGTTTAACAAATACTCATGGTAGGGTTTCAACTTTTCATCCCTAGTCTTCCATTCTTCCAATGATTGATGTATGACCAAGGCTGAATCCCCAAAAACTTCAATTTCTGTAATGCCTTGGTTCAAAGCAGCTTCGAGCCCCGCGATGCACGCCTCATATTCAGCCATGTTATTAGTGTTCGAAAAGGCTAATTTAATAGCAATAGGAATGTGGCATCCTTCCGGAGAAAGCAGGACTACCCCTATTCCATACCCATTTTGATTGGTGGCTCCATCAAAGTACAACTGCCATGTTTGGTTCTACGGTTCTTCTTTAACGTGCAAGATGTTTTCATCAGGGAATTGATCGACGGGCCTTATTCCTTCTACTACAGGGTGATCTGCCAAGTATTCTGCTACAGCTCTCCCCTTGATGGATTTCTGCGTAACATGTGTGATGTCAAACTCTAATAGCAACAATAACCATCGTGCGGTTCTCCCTGTCAACGCCGGCTTCTCGAAGAGGTACTTGAGAGGATCCATCCGAGATAACAGGATAATTGAATGAGAAAACATATAGTGCCGGAGTCTCTGAGTGGCCCATACTAATGCTAAGCAAGTTTTCTCCAAGGATGAATATTTTCGTTCATATTCTAACATCTTCTTGCTGATGTAGTAGATGGCTCTTTCTTTGCGAGTATCTTTGTCATACTGTGCAAGCATGCATCCCATAACTTCTTCTGTGACTGATAGATAAAGAAGAAGTGGTTCGCCCGGTGTGGGTGGAACCAAAATAGGTGGGTTTAAGAGATACTCCTTGACTTGATTTTTAAGCCTTTTGACATTACTCATTCCAAACTGTTGGTTCATTCTTCTTGAGAAGCTTGAAAATAGGTTCGTAGATGTTGGTGAGTTGAGCGATGAATCTGCTAACATACTGGATTCTGCCCAGAAAACCTCGAATCTGCTTTTCAGTCTCGGGCGGTGGCATCTCTTGGATAGCTTTAATCTTCACAGGGTCTATTTCGATCCCTCTTTGACTGACCACAAATCCCAACAGCTTTCCAGAAGTTACTCCGAATACACATTTCTGGGTTGAGGTGGAGTTGGTACTTTTGAATCCTTGTGAAAAACTTTTCTAACGCTGTAACATGCCCTAGTCGTTCATTAGATTTGACTATCATATCATCTACATAGACTTCGACTTCCTTGTGTATCATGTCATGTAGTAAAGTCGTGGCTGCTCTTTGATAGGTGGTTCCAGCGTTCTTCAAACCAAAAGGCATGACGTTGTAGCAGAAGGTCCCCCACTGTGTGATGAATGACGTTTTTTGCATATCTCGAGGATCCATTTTTATCTGGTTGTACCCTGAAAATCCATCCATGAAGGACAACAAAGCATACCCTGCTGTACTGTCCACTAGAACATCTATGTGTGGTAAAGGGAAACTATCCTTTGGGCTTGCTTTGTTTAAGTCTCTAAAATCCACACACATTCTAACTTTTCCATCATTTTTCGGTACTAGGACGACATTAGCAATCCACTCAGGGTATTCCACTACTTCCAAAAATCCAGCGTTAATCTGCTTCGTAACTTCTTCTTTAATTTTCAAAGTCCATTCCGGCTTCATACGTCGAAGTTTCTGTTTGATTGGTCGAGCATCAGGATATAACGGAATCCGATGTTGAACAATATCTGTACTTACCCCTGGTATATCCTCGTATGACCACGCGAACACATCTTTGAACTTTCTGAGCAAATCTACTATCCCTTTGCGTTCATCAGGAGATAAAGTGATCCCTATACGAATTTCTTGAGGATTTTCTTTCGTTCCAAGGTTGATAACCTCTACTTCCTCTATTAGAGGTTGAGCCTGACGTTCCTCTTTTTGTTCAAGTAATTTGATTATTTCGGGGGGAGGCTCTTCGTCAGAAGATTCTCCCTCCGTATTAGTTAAATTATTATTGCGCTCGGGGTAATCAAAAATTTCTTTCATTTCATTAAAAAGAGATGGGGTAACAGGACTCATTGCAGACTTGACAGACTCACTCGACTCAGTAGGAAAAACAGACTCAACTAACTAATTTGACTCAACAGAAATAAAGGACTTAACTGGCATGTCAGACTGAACAGGACTAATGGGACCGACAGACCCAGCCTTGACATGCAACACATGACTGATTACATGATAGTTTGATAGAGCCCCAACAGCGGGTTTGATTACAGACTGAGGATTTGGGATCCTTTTCTCAACCGACAACACTAAGATACTATGATCTTCAGTGAATAGCTCATCTATGTTGAGGGAGTCCAGATCGAGCTGCCAGTCTTCAACTTTCTTCTCCTTAATTTCTGTGCTCGCTTCCTTTTCGGGCCATTCCATGCCAAAGAAGATTTCAAACCCTGGCAGACGAGTACCTGTGATGTGATCAATGAAAGGCTCTGGGAACCCACAGTAACGGAAGTCTTCTCCTTTTTTCACAAAATAACCATTGAGGGTCTTTCGATATGTCTTCATTTTAATGAGATCTATGGTATGCCTTTGCCTTTTAGCAATGGCCTTATCCCGTTTTGTCTTCCAGTATTGGGCCCAATCTTCCTTAGTAGGCTTATATCCTAATCCGAATGTGCCGATGACCTCTTTAATCACTGGTGCCTCCCATGTACCCACAGTAACTGGATCTTGAGACATTAACCAACGTAGTGCTGATCCCGATAAAGTTCTTTGGAACAACAATGTCATCTGTTCGTCGCTGAGCCCCATAGTGCGCATGTTGGTAACATACACCTTAAGATGTGTTTTCGCACACCCTGTCCCACTGAACTTGTCCATTTCAGGCATCACAAACTTTTCTGGCAAATAGATTCTAGGGATGCGATTCAAAGCTTCAATGCCTACTACAATTTCATCAATACCTTTTATACTCTTCATCGCTGACTCCAATTGAGACATTCTATTAGATAACGCCGGATTTTCATCAACATACTCTTCATCTCCGTCGAGCTCGAAGACTTCACGTGGACGTTTCTCTTCAACCTTTTTCCCCTTTGGGTCATCTAAGAGAATTCCCGCTGATTCCGAGTTCTGTTCTAACATTTCCACTTTGCCTTCTTATTGCTGATATCATTGGCAAAGGCTGCCAAGATCTTACGGATCTCTGTGAGCTCAGATTCTTAAGCCATCTCTGCTTGTTGACTTGGTACTATGGTTATTTCTAACCGACTGGACTTACGACTCCAACTAGGAGGTGGACGCTTGAGTTTGGGCGCAATGATAATCCTATATGACCCCATCAAAGGTAGATTTAGTCAATTTCAGTATTACCCCCTTGATAACATTTTTAAGAATCATTTTATTGAGGTTTGTGCACCAATCCAATCACACAATGAGTATTTGAAAAGGAGATATTTATTCAAAAAGAAAGATAGTTTTATTGAAAATGATTGACAAACAATATGTTCTTATTAAAACATCTTTCAACAAATTTGATTTGAACTATTTTTATATGGACGCTTGGCTTTGTCTTGATGGTCATTAGGATTGCTGTCAGGCTTGACCCTCTTAGCTCTAATAACTGGCTCTCTGAATTCTGCTGGTCCGTCTGGATACCCTAAGGTGCGCTTGTTCCAAGCTTTCTCAATGATGTGTACTAACTTTTCAGTCAAAGGCTCGGGGGAAAAGAAAGCTTTGGGTTGAGGTAAGGATAACTCTATGGGTACATCATACTGTTCTAGGATCAAATTAGGATGGTAAAAATATGTTTCTTCTAAACCGATCAGACGGACATAGTAGGATCCTTTGATTCCTAGAATGGGGGGATCAGTCATCCACCAAGTACATCTTAAACCGATATGACGGGCTAAGCGAGAGTCTAACCATTTACTCCAAGCTTTGACTGAGTTGTGACGCACTAACAGGTTTCTCTTGGAAAAGTGTTCTGGCCCATATTCGAGGTTTGAGGGAACATCTACAATCTTGAGACGATCACAAAGCCACATATAGAGTAAGTAGGGGCTTCCTTTGAAACTTTCCCACTCACCATTTTTTATGGCATCTAGACCTGAGAAAGTTTCAGCTAAGGTGAGGGGTACTGGGTTGGCTTTCTTCGAGAGTTGAGAGGCTATATCTATGAAGGACTCAGGGATAGTTTGGCCATCACTATTAAAGGTCAGTATGTATTGGCTAGGATTCCTAAGCATAATCGATAGTCTCTAGTGGCTCGCCAGGCTTCGGATTTTACATTGATAGAATGACTGCGGGAGCGATACGGGCCCAGTAAAGGTACTAAATCCAGTCTCCCGTTATGGATTAGGGCCTTGGCTTCTTCTTTGGAAATATTCAATCTTGTGGCGAGGGCACCATAATATCTGGTCTTCAATGAGGGCCTGACTAGAGGTCCTGAAGTGGATATCCCCATAATACCACAAAAATCCTCGTGAGTAGGGCACAAGTGTATACGCCCAATGTGGAATATGTGAAGGTAGGGGTTCCATCGCTTAGCCATAGCATACAAAAGGTTCCAGTCTATCTCAAACTCATGGAAATAGAGAGCACTCCTCAACATGAATCTCCCAAAATTGATCTTCTCTACAGGGTGCATTCTTATGACGGTTGTTTTGACTAACTGATCGATTGGGTTATCGCTGGCGGCTAACATCCTGGTTTGACACAAAAGGGTATTTTAATACTTTTCCAAGGTCCATGTAAAAGATCAATTTTTTATTTTCTTTGGAAAATCTTGTTCTTATGAAAAATATTTTTGCTAGAGAACACTTTTTTTTGGAAAATTTTCTTTTTTGGAAAATATTTTCTTTTTCTTCTTTGAAAATTCGATTTCCATTTTGATTTAAATGGCCCAGTCCATCATGATTGTTGGATCGAGGTGGACTGGGTCATTAAAAGAATGGGTTCTTTATTGGGTTGGTGCACCCATTTAATTTTCAAAAATAAAATTTTGATCCTTGAGGACAATCATACACTTTGATCTCATCATTCACATCACTCACATACATTCATCAATCAACAGGTTCCATTCAATAAACAACCCGGGAACACCCACGATAAGTTCGAGTCGTGACCTACAGGGAAGGTTTCTAGACTCTAAGCTTACTACGTGCAATGCATTTTTATCTGGCCACCCTTGCCCAAGCACACCTATATACCTCTCGATACGTGGTGACTTGGTTTGATATACCGTATAGGTGATAATCTAAAACCTCAACTCACTTCTCTGAAGTCAAAAACAACTAGTTTGATCTCCAGTTGAGAGGTGGCGCACAATGCTGAGCAAGGACCCACTTAAATACCTCTCGTCGAGAATAGACGTAGTCTATCCCCCTCGTACAGTAGGGTACATCGAGGCAAGATCTTGCTTAGGCACTAGTTTTGACCAAGAAGTGCAGTTGATAAACTTAGATTATCTTTTATACCTATGGGTACGAGTCAAGAGTTGTAGCTTTCATAAATGGTTTGGCATCCCACGAGGGGACCGACCACGTACTAATATTACGTTGGCAATCGGGACATGTGACTGTGTGGCTCACAATAGGTCAAAGGCTCAGGTCGCTTCAGCCTGGGTGCATCAATATACTTCTCAGAATCACCTGATCAAACGGTATTGATGCCCTCAGTTTGATATACCCTAAGGTACGTGACTGGAGTTGTGATTTTCATGAATGACGTCGCATCTCCGAAGAGACCGGGCCACGCACTAGTGCCACGTTGGCTATATGGGACTCGTAAGTGAATAAAACAGTAAACGTGCTTGTGGTGTGTGCAAAACAGGGTGGGGTGTGCCCGGGGCCTTTTTCAAACAAAATGGGCCCGTGGGCCTGATCATATCATCATACATTGGATTACATGAACGTTTAATCAAAACCAAAACCATTCGAATCATATAAATATTTAATCGAGATTAATCACCATTCCAATCACATAAGCACATTGAGCATATACCAATATTGAAAACAAGCATTATTTCCTTATGTATTCCAATTGAGGGTTATTTTGGGTGACCCCAAACAAAATGGGATTTCAATGAACATTAAATTGAGAATAAGAATGATTATTGGAGGATTTAGGAAACAACCCCCCTTTTTTTTTTTTTTTTTTTTTTTTTTGAAAATAATTTTAAAAAACCAAAAATAATAACAAAACTATCGCTAAAAAAAAAATTAAAAACTCCTCCTAAAAAGATTATTTATTACCACACCAATTTGTACCTTCACTATCAAAGAAGTATTATCGATATTGTGAGGTGATGTGCTCCACATAAGAATTGGTGTGACGATAGATAACAAATTATTCCACACACCTCTCAAGAAGGGGTTGCCATCTAATCAAATTCTCAATCAGCCTCATTCCTTTCCCTTTTTTTTTTTATTAAAAAATATATAGTTTCAATTTTTTTTTTTAAACTACAGTGAAGTCTCCCACAACATGTTCAAATAAAATTCAAATAAATCCAAAATTTTGGTTCCTCTATCAGAAAAAAAAATCGAACCATCAAAGATCTCCATTAAACCTCACAAATGTCTCACACAGTAGAACGTCAAGATTGAGGCTTCTCCAATGGCATTTGGCAGTACGGATTAGATTATTCGAATTTTATAAAAAAGAATCAATTTTTCTTCAACTTTGATAATCAAACTAGCCTGTGATCTTGTAAGAGAAAAAAATCGATTGAAGTTTTTCAAACATCTGAAATTTTAGTGTAGCTTTGATGAAGAACGTATACCTGGGCAGAAAACGCATTTTTCTTGAGCCGTATGGGAAATAAAATTGTTTGGGGAAGAAAATAAAACCCAAGAACAAAAAGGTTTTAAGGTTTCGAGAGATCTTTTTCTTTTATATCAATTTCGAAATAAAACACCTCACGAACTGCCCAATGATTCCAAAAAACAGCGTCGATCCGCAGCTTCCGATCTTTTCCAACTCTCTATCTAGAATCTAACGACATTGATCAATGATTTTCCGAGCTTTGCTCTTGTCGGTCTCCCCTCATACTTGCGATTTCTTTTCTTAATAGAATCAGAGAACAGAGAGAGAAAAAAAAACGAAGCAAAAGAGCTTCTCTTTCTGCCGCTTCTTCTTTCTTAATTTGGGAAGAAGATAAACATAAGAAAAAACCTCTTCTTCTAAGGGCACACCAAATCTCATCTTACAGCATTAAGGGTTTTCCCCTTAAAAAGAGATTCTTACTAAGGGCACACCACCTTAAAACATTACAAACAACGGGTAATAGTTGACAGAAACCTTGAAACCCAAAGTTTTTTTTATTTATTTTTATTTTATTTTTTATTTTTTATTTTCTTTTGGGTTTCTTGCTTGCTGTCAACGTACAACATAATATTCTTATCTAAACAAAAAGATTATAAAAACTTTAAAAAATTTTAAAAATTTTAAAAACTATCAATCGGAAGATCAAACACACAACTACAAATAAACCAAAAGCTTTTCCCCCTTTTTATTATTATTTTTTTTAGAAAAAAAAACGTCCAAGGATATATCAACGCATGCCTAATAAAAAAAATCGGTGGTCTCCTTGCTCCTACAACCATTAATCCATTCTTAATAACCCAAATCTTTTAAAATTTTGCATTATTTAGGATCACCCTTAATGACCCTCAATTGGATATAGAAATAATATATAATGCTTGATCGAATCATAGCAAATAATATGTCAAAATATCAAAGCCCAAACGCATACTCAATAATCGAAAAATAAATAGAATGACATAAAATAAAATAAAAACTAAACAAACTAAAAACATTCTAAGTCTCTCTTAACAATGCTCCCATACTTGGGGTTTTTCAAGTTTGATCCTCAATGTCTCCAATGGAGTCGCCACTGAAAGCGCCCTCGATCCGCCGGGTGCGCAGATCCGTTTTTGACCCTTGAGGTTTGGGAGTCGCCACCTAATTATTACGGTTTAGGAACCGATCAATGACTCTAAACAAATAAAAAAAACTAATCTAGAACAAAAAAAAAGCTGAATTCGGGGATCATGTTACGGGGTTGGAAGGTGTTAGGCACCAACCCCGCCCGGCCAAAGCCGGTCTCTACTAACTTCCCAAATAAATTACATTGCTAACAACCTAGATGATAATAAATAAAAAAAAAATAAAAAAGGTTATACCTTTCCGATAGCAAACTTTATTCCCTCAGATCCGACAAAAATAGCTCCTTGTACCGTACTCCCTTGCTTCGTTCTGTCTCCAGATTTGATTTCGGATCTCCAAGATAAGGTATCTCTTATTTTTGGATCTAGACTTTTCGAGTTTATTATGGATTTTGAAGTGTTTTTGGAAGGCTTTTGGGTGTTCTTTAGGCTAAAATTGAAGGAGGGATGTTAGGTAAGGAGTTGGGACTCCAAAACCAGGGTTTCTGGGAGGCTAGGGGGCTTTTAGACCTACTTTTATTAGGATTTATGATTTGATACGAAAATAGGGTGTGAGCACCTCTATTTATAGAATTTTTTAAGGGTTGATTTGGATAGAATTAGTATTTAATTAGAGTTCTTTTAGTTAGAATTGTGTTTTAGTTAGAATTATTTTAGGTAGAATTGTGTTTTAATTGGAATTGTTTTAGGTAGAATTGTTTTTAAGTTAGAACTCTATTAGATAGAGTTATTATTTAATTAGAACTCTATTTTGACTTTTGGTCTTATTTGATTGATTTTTAATATTTTGACTTTAGTCTTAATTGATTGACTTTTAATATCTTTGACTTCAATCTTACTTGATTGACTTTAATTTTGACTTTAGTCTTACTTGATTGACTTTAATAATTTGACTTTAGTCTTGCTTGATTGACTTTAAATTTTTGGAGACCCCTCCTCCATTATTTCTTTAATTCTTTGGACCCCCAAATGGAGGGGTCCTTAAAGAAATATCCCACGAACCCTCAACAATTTTACTTGAAAGCCCGATTGATCGATTTTTTTAATTTAAAATTTTAAATTAATTTCATCAATGTTTCACTCTAATTATTTAATATTTTATTTATTAATTTCGAAATTTTTAATTATAAAATTGTGAAATTACCGTTTTACCCCCGGAAAGGACTTTTCACATTTCAAGTCGGTTTTTAATGTTCTACGATGTTTTAGAATCGATTTTTCATAAGGAATTCAATGGAAATATTAGTTTGTGTCATTTATGAAATTTTTTGTGTGAAATGGTCATGAACTTTATGAGGGGCATTTTCGTAATTTTGTCAAATTCTGTTAAAATTGGCTAAATGATTTATTTGATTTCGATTTGTTATTTTATGTGTTTGAGAGAGTTTTCCTAAGCGTAACATAGGCTCTAGGGTTGTTTTGAGGTTAGGGGTATTTTGATAATTTGATAGTTTTTTAGTGATTTTTATCGTGAAGCTTCTTTTGGTCTGCAAAATGATGATTTCTATGTTTCTGGGGTCGTATTTTCCTAATGTAGCGTGGTTTCTAAGGTTTTGTCAGTTCGAGATACCTCATCCGGATTTTTGAAACACATCTGGTAACAAAATAAAGCAATGGAATACACATCCATCATTGGGAATCCTTGCGATCAGGTTGACGAGTTGATTAATCAGGCGGATGCAAAAATGGGGTGTCTACAGATATTGAAATGCTCAGTGATATTCTCATGTGACAAGTATTTTGAAATCCATTACTTGACTATTTTCTTGTATGCAACTATTGTCATTGCATATAGAGAATGGTGGTAGTTGGTTTTGAATCTCACGAGATATTGTTTGATGATGTTTTGGCAATTGATGATGACTACTATTTTCTTTGAATTTTTTATACCTAAGAATTTGTATAACTCTTTTTTCTTTTGAATCTTCCATACATTTAATCTCAATTAACTTCATCATCTTAGACAAGATCAAATTGGAAAGAATTATATTAGAGAAGCTTCTAATCAGCTCTATTTTATGATAAAAATAAATAACAAAACAGAAACATAAATTACGCCTCGTGCAACAGAAAATAAATAAACATGCAACCAATATCATTATCCCTAGATATCCATTCACCAACCTACACACAACATTACAATTTAAAATGCAGACATCATCCCTCTAGTGTGATTCTTATATTTTATCGTTTCATCCCTTTTTCCCCTTTTTTCGATTCTTGCACCTTTTACGTTTTCAAACACCTCATTCATTTTTCGATATTCATTCACTCAAATATTCATTTTTTAAAATTAAATCATTGAAATTTATTTTTATCAATTAAATTAAAAATTTTACAAAATTAGGATCAAAACAGGGTTCGAACAGTATAAAAGACCCAACTAGTGGTACTGATCCAGTGAAAAGTCCTACCCACGTATAATTTGTTATAAAATACAATTAAATTCATCAAATATGAAGATTCAAACATGATTTGAAATAACAAAATGAATTCTATATTTTTTGAAAACACATCACAAGTTTTCATTAAAACCTTAAATGTAATTTTCACAATCTATGGTTACTAATAGAACTTGAAGTTCTTACAAATATCTATGCGACAAAATTAAAGTACGTACAAGGAAATTGAGATGATCGATGTGAAAATTGATGTGGATCGAACGTTGAGGTGGCTGATTTTTGAATTTGGCTCAATAGTTTAAAAGATCTCGATGCCGTCGTCCTTTCTCCCTTTTACGATGAAGGACGATTTAGTCTCAAAATATATAAAATTCGAGGTTTAAAAATTGAAACCCCTGAATCACATACGACTGATATTTGATGAAATAGAATTTAAGAGAAGAGGAAATGAAAATAAATTGGGTGGATTTTGTAGAAGACGATACTGCAGACGTTTTTTCCTTCTGCGTCGGAAGTCGACAATAACCCGTTCACAACGAATCTGAGGTTGAAATTTAGAAATTGAAAGCACCCTCGATCAGCGAGGTGTGCGGATCCACTTTTGATTTTTGAGGTTTGAGAGTCGCCACCTAGTTATTATGATGTAGGAATCAAATATTGACTCTAACAGATAAAAACAACTAATCTATAAAGAGAATAGGTCCGGGGATCACGTTACGGGGTTGAAAGGTATTCGACACCAACTCCGCCCAGCAAACGCCCATCTTTACCTTTCCCAAATAATATTACATTGCAAAATAGACCTAAAAAAAAAAGTAATAAAAATAATTACCTAGCGGATTACGACGATTCCCTCAGTACTGGCAGAGAGTGTCCTTGTATGAATTTATTTTTTATTCCTCCATCATTGGATCTGTTTCTGATCTCCAAGTTGAAGTATCTTTCTTCTAGATGTGAGTGTTTCCTGACTTTTTTTAGGGATTTCTACATATTTTTGGAGGATTTCTTGGATTTTGTAAGTAAAAGCTAGGGTATGGATGATAGGTAGAGAGTTAGGACTTCAAAATTAGGGTTTGGAGAGAGTTAGGGAAACTTTTTGACCTACTTTTTCTAGGGTTTATTTTGACCTGCGAAATTGGGTTGTGGAGGCTCTATATTTATAGAGGTTTTTTTTGAAGAATTAGGGTTTGACTAAGTCTCCTTTTAGATAAAATAAATTAGG
Source organism: Akebia trifoliata (assembly GCF_017979445.1). Taxonomy (NCBI): domain Eukaryota; kingdom Viridiplantae; phylum Streptophyta; class Magnoliopsida; order Ranunculales; family Lardizabalaceae; genus Akebia; species Akebia trifoliata. Next base: position 39,653 of record NW_028236834.1, read on the forward strand.
GTTTTGACTTTAGTCTTATGAGATTGACTTGATCTTTTTAGATTAGGGTTTTAATTAGGGTTTTAACTTTAATCTTATGAGATTGACTTGATTTTTTTAGATTAGGGTTTTAATTAGGATTTTGACTTAAGTCTTATGAAATTGACTTGATTTAGATTTTTAAATTAATTTTATTAATGTCTTACTTTACATTAATTAATATTTTATTTATTAATTTCAAAATTAAAAATTTTAAAATTTAAAAAATTACCGTTTTGCCCCCGAAGAGAACTTTTACGTTTCAAGTCGATTTTCGATATTCTATGATGTTTTAGAATCGATTTTTTGTAAGGAATTCAATGAGATTATTCGTTTGTGTCATTTACGAATTTTTTGGCATAAATGATCGTGGACCTTATGAGGGGTATTTTCGTAATTTAGTCGAATCTGGTGAAAATTGGCTAAATAGTTTTTTTGGTTTCACTTTGTTATTTTATGTGCTCGAAAAGATTTTTCTAAGCATAATGGAGGCACTAAGGAGGTTTTGATGTTAAGGGTATTTTGATCATTTGGTCATTTTTTAGTAATTTTTACCGTGAAACTTCTTTTTGTCTGTGAAATGATGATTTCTATGTTTTTGGGGTTAAATTTTCCTAGCGTAGCGTGGTTTTTATAGTTTTGTAAGTTTGAGATACCTCATCTGAATTTCTGAAACATATCTAGTAACAAATGAAGCATTGGAATAATCATCCATCATTGAGAATCGTCGCGATCGGGTTGATGAGTTGATTAATCAAGCGAGTGCAAAAATGGGGTGTCCACAGAAATAAAAACTAAATTTTAGTTTTAAAACCTTTGAATATTTTAGGATGCATATAAGAGATGATGAATAGTGATTTCTTCTAAAAAATTATTTATATAAGTTACGGGACGAAATCAGTATTTTTTATATTAATTCATTTGATGATAAATTGATCATCCGGACTCCAAAATTGACGAATAAATACTCTATTTTGTATAATTTTTTGTTTTGGATCTAATGGTGTGTTCAAATTCCATAAATTCTATCTCTAACAATAATTCACTTTTTCGGCCCAATGAGACCCTAAAATTGACGTTGTTTTCGTTTTTTACGAGAATTCGACTTTTTGGCTCAAAAAATGATGAGTAAGTAGTCTATTTTCTATAATTTTTTGTTACAAACCTAATAGTATGATCAAATTTTAAAAATTCTGACTCTAACAAAAAATCATTATTTTAGTCAGTCCAACTCGAAAATCGAGGATTTGGCAAATTTTCTGTTCAGACTCGCATTTGAGCGTGCTTATAGGCAAAAATATGTTTTTCAATCATTTTGAATCAATGGTGAGGTCAGATTTCATTAAAAATGATTAGAACAAAATCTTAAAATTTTACCTTAAGTCCTACTTTCAGAATTTTTTCAAAATTTCACTATTTATTTTTCCTCAAGATAAGAAATAAAAAACTCAGGATTTTACAATTATGAATTTGGTTTGGGCTAGAATTTGAAATAAAGTAGAGGTTGTGTGAGGGTTTAGAAATACTTTTTTTTTTTATAACCTGTGGACCAACTAAGGGACCATGGACTTTCATTTTACCAAAAGATTAAGTTTTTTGAAATTTGACCCATAGGCCTTTTAATGATTTTAAAAACACTTTTTTTATGAGCCTTCTCGAGATAGACTTGTGCAAATTTGGGTGTCTATAGTTGTAGTAGCCGTAATAGTAGTTGTATCAACTAGTAAGAAAGAACAGGAGAATAAAAAATAATAGCATTAGCAACTAAACAAGAACATGAATAGTAAAAGAAGAAGAAGTAGTAACATCAACTATTGAGTAGGAACATTAGATAAAGTAGTAAAATCAACTATTTAGCAAGAATAAGAGAAGAAGTAGTAACATCTGGTACTGAGTCGGAGAAAGAGAAGAAATAGTAGCATTGATCATTTAGCAAGAGCAGAAAAAGAAGAAGAAGTAATAGCATCAGCTACTGTTGCAGTTAGAACTTGGTCAAATCACTTTAATGTTTGAGAGAAGGATTTGCCATATTACTCGAGCCTCATGTGAATTGAGAGGGGTGTTGGCATTGTATCTGAACCTCTACGGAACTGAAAGTGGGGTCGGACATTGTGTCCGAACCTACAGTGAAATGAGAAGGGATCGAACATTTTGCCTCACCCTCTAATGAATTAAGAGGTGACCAGAAAATCACTATAAACCACTTGGAGAGATCAACAAAGAGGTTCAAACAAGGTGGTCAAACCTTTTTATATTTTTCAAAATGGGTATATGGGTTAAATTAGGTTTATGTGAATCCAATCGTCTTAATTTAGTAATTTCAATAATCCCTAGGAAGAAATTTTTTTTGTTCCTACGCTGTGATCCTTATATATATTTATTAATTCATAAAATACAAGTGTACATTGTCTTTAGGCAATATGGGAAATTTTCAAAAAGGTTGAGAAAAATTTAAAAATTCAAAACACAATAGACTTTAAATTACTACTTTCACAATTATAATATTTTGGTTAATGTGGAAAAAAATTCTAAATTATAGAAGAGTAAATACTTTTCCTATTACAATTTTGTGTAAATAGTTTAAAGAAAATTATGTTTTATATAGTAGTAAATTTGTTCTCCACTTTAACAAAGCTGTTTTAATTTCTAAAAACAATAATTTAACATTTTATCTATTAAAATGAATAGTCTATTGTTTTTTAAAATTCTCAATTTTCAATGCATGGTTCGGTTCTCGTCGATTTCGAGACTAATTTAAAAAAAAATGGAAGTAGAACCAAAACAGTCAAAAAACATAGATGCCCATTATTTCTCATTCTCAAAAATCGAATGAGAAAAAAAAAATTCAAATCAATATACAAGTATTTTACTTTCAAAAAATTAATATATTATCCACAATTATTAACTTAGTTATAATTTTTGGTCAACTAAAGATATACGTTAAAGATTTTTTTTTCAAAAATAAAAATTCATCTTTTTCTTTTGATGGGTAAGTTGGATTTGAAGCCACGACCTCAAAGTTGTTTTACAATGTGCCGAACCAACTAAACCATGGGTCTAAGCCCAAATAAAAGTTTATCTTTTTTCAAGGTAATAAAATTTTAGAAGAGATAACTCATTTCAAATTTCAATCTATGATTTACATGAAAAATTTAAGAACTTTAAATGACATGCATTAATTTTGAAATAGAAGAATACTTTAAATCATCTATACAATAAAAGATATGACAAAATAAGTCGATATCGGGTATTTGTTGGACAGAACCCAACGGTTCCGGTTCCTGTCAATTTGGTAGACTTGCTCTAATCGGTTTCAATAAAAGGAGAACTAACACTCCATTTCGATTTAGTTTCGATTAAATGAGTACCCATTGAATCTTCTAAGTTTTTTGCAGCTTTATAATAAAGGATAAATAATGCTAAGTGAAAGTGTATAGGAAGCATAGATGCTTTCATCAAGATACGAGTGAAAAAACATCTATGGTTCATATCCACTTTTACCTCAAAAAATGCGATATGAGGTTTCAGCTTGAGGTTACTGTAGCACAATTTTTATAAAATTATTTAACAATTTTTTCAGGGAAAATAAAATAATTTTTGTGGTTGGACGCGTGATGTAGAATTATCTTGGAAAAGGTAAGCGTAAAATCGGCATTTCATTGTAAAAGTGAACTTACAAAGTTGAAAAAAACCACATGTTAGGACTTTGTTCTTTCTGAATAAAAAGAAAATCCACTCTCTCTCTCTCTCCCTCTCTCCTTGAAGTCTTTGGTTTCTTTAAAGGATTGGTGTAGGGTAAAAAAAGAAGATTTGGGAATATTGGGAAGAATCGAAACTCTAGTATTTGAAGGATTGTTGTAGGGTCAAATATAGTATTTTTTTTTTTCTAAATACTTTTATTCACATGGTCACTGCACTTAGAAGTGGCAGATGGTTGACTTGGATTCTTATGTTATTAGGTAATCGTTTGTTGGAATATCATTTTACACTGTTTTCCAAGTTTATATAAGTAGTGACAATTAAAGATGATTTTATATGAAAATCATGCATTATGAGGTACATGTATGGTCAAACCTAACAAAGGATAAAGGCTTTAAGGTCTACTGGACCCCTAGAAATAAAGATGATTTTCTGTTTTCTTTATTCTCTTTTTTTTTTTTTTTTTTAGGAACAATGAAGAAAATATATTCAAGGGAAAATTATTAAAAACAAATTAAATATTATTTTTATTAAAAAGAAAATAATTCCAAGAATTTATCAAAAGGAATCTAACACTTTTCGCCAATTACAAAATCACCACATGAAAAATGCCTATTCAAAAACACCACTTCAATGGGCGTTTTCTCGATTTTTAACAATTTAAAAATCATTGTTTTATCCCCTAAATGCCCTTATCTTTGCATTTAAATTTAGAGATCTCATATTGATACCCAACCTTTTACTTTTCACATCCCAATTTCTTAAATTATTTATCACACCACAATTAATGGTTAATACACACCATTCAAACATTACAAAAGTTTGTTTCAAGTTATTACTTCAACATTACAAAGCATTATAGCACAAGAGGTTTACATTATGACTAGGCTAAAAAAAAATCCTAATCTTAAATCCAAGAAATAGAAATCTGGAAAAAATAAAATGGGGTGAATTTCCATTTCGTGCATTGAATATGACGAAATTCTAAGTTTGATACACTATTCATTTTAATTTCCAAAACATGCATTCGTCATTTTTATAACTTATGAACTCGTGAGTTCGTCATTATTAATATCTACGAATTTGTAGAAATACCAACGAATTCATAGATTATAAAACTGATGGATTCACTTGACATACATGTTTTGGGAATTAAAATTAACAGCGTACCGAAACCGGAATTCGGACACAAATAACAAGTTATGGAAATAAATCCCAAAAAAATGAAAGACAACTTCTATAGGCACCCCAACTTTTAAGTATTGTCAATCATTTATTTGTTTTCTTTATTTTTAATTGGCATGTAAAAAAGTAAAACTTGGTGAGCTAATAGAAGCTCTCTAAATTTAATACAATAAACATAATTTTAGTGAGAAAAAAGAAAAGAAAAAATCAAATTTCAATCTCATGCCACTATAATCATATTGGTTAATTTTCAAAATACATTATTCAAATTACAATCCCATGTCCCTCTAATCAAGTTGGTGGTCTTAAAAATCCAATCAAATTGCAATCCACACCCTATTTTCATGTTGGTTTGTTGTTCATGTAATCATGTGGGGAGTAATTTTCAAAACCCAATAAAATAGCAATCCAAGCCCTTTATTCATATTGGTTAGTATTCCAATATTCCAAAATTACAAAATAATTTTAATAATAATAATAAATAAATCTTCTAATTTTATTGAGAAAAAGTTCAGTAGACACCAAAATTTTAAAATAATATATATATATATATCCTATCATTAAGTGGAATACTGAAAAGCAGATAAGATTGGGATCCATATCTAGATTCTCATCTAACAAAATAAATTGTTAAGAGAAATGTTTTCCTTACTAACTTAGAAAGATTTTAGGCCTTGCTAAGGGTTGTGTATTACCGTATTATCATGTGGGATCAGATCATGTGTTTAGATTGCCAAAGGAGAGGACAACGACCCTAGTAAGGGTGGAATCCTTCCTAACTTAGTAAGGCTAGTCGGACTCAATTGTTAATTCAGAACTCCGACCATAAATTCTTAAGTGATTCTTTCCCACGTAAAATTTTGTTTTTAAAGAATATAAAGAGAACAATATAAAAGAATACCAACAAGCGATTACCTAATAACATAATCCAAGTAAACCAGATGTACTTCAAAGTGTAGTGACCGGCCATGTGTATAAAAAGTACTTGAAAAAAAAAAACTATGTTTGACTCTGCAACAATCCATAAACTGTGTGTTGAGATAGAAAGAGACTAAATAAATGGGGATTTTACTTTCTCAATCACGTGAAGATGGAAAAATTATAACTGATCGGGGCCCATTTGTTGATAGTGAAAGCGATTTGGGTCAATTGTGGATATGGTGGATGGTGGACTAGGTCTCGGTTGAACTTAACTAGTGGACCCGATTAGAGCCAAATCATTTATGGTGGACCCAATTAGGGTCAAACATTGATTGTGGACCGAATAAGGGTCGATCGAGAATAATTGACTTGGTTAGGGTTATGAAAGCGCCCTCGATCCGCGGGGTGCGCGGATCCGCTTTTGACCCTTGAGGTTTGGGAGTTGCCACCTAGTTTAGGTCTAGGAACCATAAATGACTCTACAATGGATAAAAAAGAACTAATCTACATAGAAATCTGAATCCGGGGATCATGTTACGGGGTTGGAAGGTGTTAGGCACCAATCCCGCCCGGCCAATGCCGGTCTCTACTTATCCCAAATAGATCTACATCGCTAATGATAAACTAGATTTAAAAATAATAAAAATTTACCTTTGATCTGCAAAGATGCTATTCCCTCAGATCTGAAAATAAACAGTTCCTTGTACCGTACTCCTTGCTTCGTTTTGTCTCCGGATCTGATTCCTGATCTCCGAGGCAAGGTGTCTCTTACTTGGATCTGGATGCTTTGAATTTGTGGTGGGTTTTTGGGGTATTTTTGAGAGGTTTTTGGATGTTTTTTAGGCTAAAATCGGAGTAGGGGTGTTAGGGAAGGAGTTGGGGCTCCAAAATTAGGGTTTTGGAGGGGTTGTGGAGGCTTCTTCACCTACTTTTTCTAGGGTTTTTTCTTTTATATGAAAATAGGGTGTGGAGGCTCCTATTTATAAAGTTTTTAGAAGCATTTAGGGTTTGATTAGGGTTTCTTTTTAGGGTTTCAATTAGGGTTTTGACTTAGTCTTTAGGGTTTTAGGGTTTTGACTTTAGTCTTATGAGATTGACTTGATTAGTTTAGATTAGGGTTTGGATTTAGGGTTTTGACCTTAGTCTTATGAGATTGACTTGATTAGTTTAGATTAGGGTTTTGATTTAGGGTTTTGACCTTAGTCTTATGAGATTGACTCGATTAGTACCTTGACTTCAGTCTTGCTTGATTGACTTTAATTTTGACTTCAGTCTCACTTGATTGACTTTAATACCTTGACTTCAGTCTTGCTTGATTTACTTTTAATTTTTGGAGAACCCCCTTCTATTATATCTTTAATTCTTTGAACCCCCAAATGGAGGGGTCCTTAAAGAAATATCCCACGAACCCTCAACAATTTTGCCTGAGAGTCCAATTAATCGATTTTTTAGGTTCAACTTTTTAAATTAATTTCATTAATGTTTCACTTTAATTATTTAATGTTTTATTTATTAATTTCGAATTTTTTAATTATGAAAATTGTGAAATTACCGTTTTGCCCTCGGAGAGGATTGTTTACGTTTTAAGTCATTTTTCAATGTTCCAGGATGTTTTGGAATCAGTTTTTCGTAGGAATTCAATGGGAATGTTGGTTTTTGTCATTTATGAAGTTTTTATATGAAATGATCGTGAACTTTATGAGGGGTATTTTCGTAATTTTGTCAAATTTTGTGAAAATTGGCGAAGTGGTTTACTTGGTTTCGATTTGTTGTTTTTCCTAAGCGTAATGTAGGCTCTAAGGTTGTTTTGAGGTTAGGGGTATTTTGGTAATTTAATCATTTTTTGTGATTTTTATCGTGAAGCTTCTTTTTGGTTTGCAAGATGATGATTTCTATGTTTCTGAGGTCGTATTTTCCTAGCGTAGCGTGGTTTCTAAGTTTTGTCAGTTCGAGATACCTCTTCCGGATTTCTGAAACATATCTGGTAACAAAATAAAGCATTGGAATAGACATCCATCATTGGGAACCTTTGCGATCGGGTTGACGACTTGATTAATCAGGCGGATGCAAAAATGGGGTGTCTACAGGTTAATGAAGAATAACCTAGTTGGATCAATCATGGATAGTGGAACCGATTAGGGTCGATCATGGATGGTGGACATGATTAGGGGTGGTCGAACATGAAGGGTGGATCTGATTAGGGTCGATCATTGTAAATGGGATAGATTAGGGTTGATCGTGGATGGTGGACCCAATTGGGTTCGATGAAAGGTAATGATGAGCCCGATTAGGGCCGATGAGGGATAGTAGGCTCGATTAGGTTCAATTCATGGATGATGATGGATTGTGCACTTAATTAGGGTCGAACATAAATAATAAACCCGATTGGGGTCAATTGTGAATGATTCTCAATTTGGCAAAATGTCTAATTTTGTTTGATTGGAGATGGTATGTCATAAGACATGAATCCACCCGATTGTAAAAGATAGATATGACTTGGGTTGATCATGACTCGAATTATTGTTCATGGATGGACCTGATTTGGGTTACTAATGAAAAATAAAATTGAGTTAGATTGATGGATGGTGAACAGGCCTATTGGGCCCCATTATTTAAAAATGATTTCAAACTTGGGTTCCCTAAGACGTATAGGTTTGAAAGTTTTAAAAAATCTTCTTTCTTTTAAATTGATTTTTGAAATATCAAAGTAAAATGAAAGTTTGATCACTTAGTGAAAGCGGCCTTGATCCATAGATGCAAATCCACTTTTTTAGTGTATTGGGAATCGCCACCTACTTTTATGGTCTAAGAATCGAATCGTGACTCCAAACAGATAAACCACACAAATCTACGAGAAAGAAACTATGGGTTCGGGATCACGTTACATGATTAGATGGTATTAGGCACCAATCCCGCCCGACAAGCGTAGGTCCTTACTTTTTCCCAAAAACTACATTGTTAAAAAATGACCTAAAAAAATAAAATAAAATAAAAAACCTAATTTACCCGGATGATTGTGACGGTTGAATCCCTCAAAACTGACGAAGTGCGTTCCTCGTATGAGTTTTTTTGCTTTTTTCTCCGTCACTAGATCCGCTTTCGATCTCCAATATACGGTATTATCCTCCTAGATCTGAGTATTTTTTGGGTTTTTAAGGTTTCTAGGGTTTTTTGAGGATTTCTGGGTGTTTTTTGAGTAAAAAATGACGTTTGGGTGTTAAGTAAAGACTTGGGACTTTAGATTTAGGATTTTGAGAAGGTTGGCGAGAGTTTTTGACCTCTCTTTCCTAGGATTTTTCTTGACCTACGAGATTAGATTATGGAGGCTCCTTTTTATAGAGTTTTTTTAGGAGTTTTTCAATTTGACTTAGTTTTCTCAAGATAAGATTAAGTTGTTTAATTAGGTATCTTGAATTAGGATTTTAATTCTTACGTATAATGAAGATTTTTAAGTTTTTTGGAAAACCCCCTAACTATATTTTTAATTCTTGGGACCCTATATGGAGGGGTCTTTTATAAATATCATGTGGGCCCTACTTAAATAAATGGCCACCACTTAAAATTTGACCTATAGGTTTGATTGATTGATTTTATTTGTTCAAAATTTTAATTCAATTTATTAGGATTTCACTTTACGTTAATTAATATGTTAATTATAATTTCGTAATTTAAAATTTTTAGGATTGAAAAATTACTATTTTGCCCTCAAAGAGGGCTTTTGAGTTAAGATGTTGATTTTTGATGTTTTAGGATGTTTTAAAATTAATTTTTCGTAAGAAATTTAATGGGAGTATCGATTTGTGTCACTTATGGGTTTTTGGCGTGAAATGATAGTGGACCCTATGAGGGGTATTTTCGTAATTTTGTTGAATTTGGTAAAAATTGACAAAACAATTTATTTGATTTTAATTTATTATTTTATGTGTTCGAAAGGATTTTCCTAAATGTATTGTAGGCTCTAAAGATGTTTTAATGTCAGGGGTATTTTGATAATTTGATCATTTTTTAGTGATTTTTCTTGTAAAGCTTCTTTTTGTATGAAAATGATGATTTCTACGTTTTTGGGTCATATTTTCCTAGCTTGAAAAATCTCATTCGAATTTCTAAAACATCTCTAGTAACAAATAAAAAATATTGGCATATTCATTTATCATTAGGAACCGTCGCAATCGGGTTGACGAGTTGATTAATCAAGCAAGTGCAAAAATGAGGTGTCTACACTTAGTCAAAGAGTCATAAATTGATGGGCTTAGGGATTCAACGATTTGGCCAATTTAAAGTAATTAGGCACCAAAACCGAGAGCAAAATAAAAAGAAAACAATAACTGTGATCATATCTCGAAAAACCAAGAAAAGAAGTTAAAAAAATAAGAATAGTTTTTTTTTTTAATCTATACTTGAACTTTTCAAGTATGTATTGGGGTATTTTATATTGATCTATAATTGAAATACGGACCAGTAAGTTAGAAAATCTATAATAAAAAAAATTATTATTTTTAAGTTTGATTCTCCCAATTTTGAGGTACATTCCCTCTAGTTTTTGGCTTTGGCCAAAACTTTATCGCACATTTTTTTATTAAATTAGATTCAAAATAAAAAAAATGATGCTCCCCCTTTACCCAAGGGAAGAAAAGAAAAAAAAAAACCTAAATCTATACAATATTGCCTTCGTGGGTTTCCAAACATGGACTTTACAAATGAGCCTTCATGGGTTTACAAACAAAAAGCTTGATTACAATTTTGGGTTCAAGACCTTAGAAACAAATACATCTTGCGACCGAGGTTGATATCATTTTAGAAAAATTGTGTCATAAACCATCTAAGTGTTCTCATGTATGTGGCTATAGGGGTCTTTAGGGTGGCTTTACTCATACGTCAAACCTCAATATATATTGAAGTACACACGTCATAAGTGGGTGCTTGGGTTTGTTGTGCTCGTCCCTAACATTCAAAATAATTGATCTCAAGCCATATAACTACTTAACATCTAGGGTTTGAAATTTTTGTTGGTGAAGGTGATTTCTCCATTAGGCAATGATTCATAAGTGAACGTGGATTTTGAAACAAATATCAATGACTTACAACTTATTTACATTCAATTTCACAATGAAATAAAATAAATATTATAACATTCTGCATAGAAGAAATAAACACACAAACAACAAAGATTGTTACAAAGAGAATATATTTTTTTATTTTTTTATTGGAAATTGACCAAATCAAAAACAAGGTTGAACCTACTTGTACCCCAATGGAGTCACCAGTTTTCACTATACGATTTTTGAGTTCGAAGATTGACACTACATGGATTTAGTGTCACCACCATTTTTTATAAAAGAGTATGAGTTGTCACCCGGAAAAAAATTTAAAATTTTGATTTCTTTAGGCATTATAGTGATTCTCGTACGGATAAAGTAGCTAATCAATTGAAGACCTAGGTAAAGGAGAAGGTGTTAGGCACCATTCTCTCTCTACCTTAGGTGGTAACCTTGAAAAGAAGACTATTTAGGAAAATTGGAAAGAAAATAAAATTTTAAGAAACGACGATTTTGCACCCTTAAATGTAAAGGGATTTTGATGTTGGCCTAAATCATGATCATCACCTCATTGAAAGAGATAATCCTTAAAAAAGTCTTACCTTAAGAACACAATTTTGAAAAACGTTAGCTTATTATGATTATGGGCCTACTTTCATAAAATAAGGAGGGCCCAATTACCTTTAGCCTCAAAATAGGTTTTGGTGGTAGGTACACAAATTGTTTTAGATTTAAAACAAATTTTCTTCTGAAATGGCTACAACCTTTACACTTTCGATCGAAACAACCTACTGGGAGTAAGGGAAGGTGTTCATTGCATCGTAAAGCCTTCTAAATTGAAATTAAAGAAGGAGAGGAAGTAGATGAGAGATGGAGAGGAGAGGGAAGATACAACTAAATTACACCTTAATGTAACCCATCTTGAAGTTTTGACTACTTTTCTTTCGTCTTCTTTTTCTTTTCAAGTCCTTTATTAAATTCTTTTTGTGATTGGGTTCTAAGACTTTGACAAGGGAGTTAGGGAGGTATGGAATTTAGTTAGGCTCCATTTGATTCAACTGCCAGAATCTACTATCGGATTTTGTTGTAAGAAGCTGCTGTCAGAATCTGTTGTTAGAAGCTGAAACACTGAAAAGTTTGTTTGATAGAATTTTACAAAAGTGTTGTGCTATTTACCAGAATCTGGTAATTATTGTTTGATACAACTTCTAGAGTCTGTTGTATGAGGGTAAAATGACCAGAATACCCTTAAGGATGATAATGTACTCAGAATGCATCAAAAATTATCAGAATACCCTTATAAATATATAATTACATTAAATATTTATAAATATAATAAATTTTTATTAAAAATTTATAAAAATAATTATTTTAAACTTAAAAAGTTTATAATTCTATAAAAAATTAATAATTCTATAGAAATTTTGACAACATCTCCTCTTAAAAATGGACATATGAAATTTTCCTGATAAACAAAATACATGTATAATACGCAATGTTGATAATGCACCAAGAATGCATAAAAAACTACCAGAATACCCTTATAAATATATAATTACACTAAATATATATAAATGACTAGAATACCAGCATTGATAAGTTTAATAATTTCAAGACGAAGTTATAATTAAATAAATAAAACATTGGAGGCTTACAAATTTGGAAGAAAATATGTTTAAAATAACCAGCATGTGTTTGGGATTTTTATAACTTATTCTACAAAGGTGGTCGTTTTGGAAGAAATCAGTTGGAAACAAACACCCAAAGAACTTCGTGTTATTGTCCCCTTCCTTCAACCATCTCACTTTAAATTTATGTTTCCAACTGATTTCTTCCAAAGTGACCACCTTTTGGAAATCAAACTTCAAATTAAGATGTATCGATCTCTTTCTCTCTTCCAAGAACCCACCTTCCTCTTCCTCTATGTATATTAACATAGACAACAAAGTAAAGACTCTTTATCTAAACTTTACTTTGAAAGCTTGAGTACTAAAACTCAATTTGAAATTGGTATCAATTCATGCTAAATCACAAATTTATTGAAACCATAACAAAGTTCAAAGAATGAATAGATGAATTTAATAGATTATGTATTAAATAGTAATGCAAAATTAGGGGTCTTGAATCAAAAACCACATTGGAGAATTGCTGCATCTATCAAATTTGACAGAGTAAAAGATCACTGAAAAAAAAAAACAAAAGACACATTATAGGTACAAATTAAGAACACAAATGAAAAGAACGCAAAATTTATTTGTCTAATTGGTTTAGAGAAACCGAGAAATGGTTAAAATGAAATATCGATATCACACAAACATTCCTTGGTTGAATTGAATTGCAAATTATGGTCAATTTGCATTTTTTTTTCTTTTTTATAGATAAAATATCATTTCATTAAGATGGTCGAGATGACCAACGCAAAGAAATAATACAAGGAGGCGCAGTTAAAGGACACAACTCTACAAATTTGGTTTCATCTTACCAAAAAGTCTTCAAAAACGAACCCCCTAAACCCCTTAAAAGCATTACACTAAAAAGGCATCAAGGTTAACATTGACAGGACAATGTCATCTAACGTCTCACTTTTTCCTTCGAATGTGTGATTGTTCCACTCCAACCATAATCCCCAACATATCGCAAATGGAGTAACACTCCACAATAGTCTCTTGGCATCACCAAAGTGGCTGCCCCACGCCCCGAAGCCTCAAAGAGGCTTAGAATCGACCAAGGCAAGCAACCTTCCACACCAAAAATCTCATTAATGGTATGTTGATTTTTTTCTTGTACGTGATGAGATTTTCTTTTTAGTTTTTCTCCTTAATGTGAAATGGGGTTAAATCTATCCAAATTTAATTTTGTTTGTTTTTTGTAATTATAAAGATTTTTGTATCGATCTAGATCACCAAAGCTTAGCCACTCTCGATCCAAGCTAAGTATAGGCCTATCACATTGAATCAAACAAAAGAAGGCATATATCTCATAACCTATCATGCTTATAATCTAAAATCAGCAAAGGAAAATAATAACTAGTAAACAAGAAATTGTGAAATTGTGAAATGATGAAAGTCTAAGCTCACTAATATTTGTTGACATTAAAGCTTCTAAAAAATTTCGCCTGAAAATCGATCATAGAAGGAACTATTTAGATGGGCTATAACATAAAATGTTACTTGAGAGACTGAAACCCCTTTATTACCCAAAAATCCAATTTAAATCCTTTAGAAGGAAATATGAAGACAAATTTTCATGAACAGGATTAAGATCCAAAATAAAAAATCTGAAAATCTTGAAAATTAAATATAAAAGTAAAACAAAAAATAACTTGTACAAAGAAGACAAATTATAACTCAAGACCTCAAATCTGAAAATCTCAAATTTCAAGTATATACTGCCTTTTTGTTAAAATTTTACGATTAAGATTTTACCAATCAACCATTCAATTTTATTTAATCAAGAAAAAAGTTGTGGAAAAAATAGTTTAAAAAATAAGGTTAAATTAAACTTTAGAAATATAACCCATTCAAATGGATTACAAATAATTTTTGAAAGTTACACAACTAAAAATTATTAAAGAAAAATAATAAAGGTTCACTAAATTAGATTTCTTGCATTGTGAGAGCAAAAAACCATTAATGGATGGATCAATTTAAATCAAAAGAGATAAACCTGATTTTCACAATCCCTTATTTTTCATTATAAGGTTACAAGCAACAAAGCCAGAAACCATGCAATTGTAACCCAAAATAAAAGCACAGAGACAAATATGAGAAATGGACTTACAGGTTTGATTTCATGGAGAATTTCGTATTAAAAAAGGTTGAGTTGATCTCCATGAATAGCAGCAATACGTAACAGTCAGAGATTTCGTTGGCTTTCAACATTAAAGATGAAGATCACTAGTCGACGCCATTAGAGTTGTAGCTCTCTTTCTCTCTCTATCTCTCTCTCAAAAAAAAAAAAAACCACAATGGTGAAGAAAGGAAGCAGAAGACTTGCAAATGAACGGTTGTCGTCGATTGAAGCTACCAATGAACGGTAATGGCTGCTGTAAGGGTGAGGGTTAGGGTGTGTGAGGCTCTATCGAGAAGAAATGGGAAAAAAATATGTAATGGACATGATTTGTAAACTGATCAAAGTATGAGGGTTATTTTGGTAAATTCATATGAACCGTTTTTTGGGTAAAAATTTCTTCCGTAACGCAGTTTGGAAAAGATCCTATCAGCAGCTTTTAATATTTGCGTTTAAAAATGCAAAAACGTGATGCAACTTCTTGAAACAAACGGTGATTAGAGACAAAAAAACGCAGCGCAAACGCACTAAAATCTGCGTTTTGAAGTGAAAACAAACACCACCTTAGTAATTTGTAAGAATTTAGGATTTTTGTTTTAAGGGGGTGGGGGGGACTTGATAGCATGAAATTTTTCAAAGGGAGAGGGGATTTTTTAATAGTGTTAAAAGTTGCTTTTAAGGTTAAAAATATCAAAAGTAGAAGAAAGGGGAAAAAAGTCATGAGATTTAAATATGTAATGTTTTGAATTTGATGTTATGGAGCAGTAAGTATACTAAAGGAGTAAATGAATTATTTTTAACTCCTACCCCTGGACAAGATCCAGTTAGATTGGTTAGGGAACCCATACCATAGGTTGAGTGGTGGTTAAGTTATGATTATGTGTGTTTGGTTCAAAACATGATTAATGTAAGAAGTTAGGTGATTAGATTTTGAGAGGTGTGAGTATGATGATGACCTGTGACAAAAATTAGATAAGTTGATTAAAGAGAAGGTATGTGAGAATGACTTATGATGAAAATTTAAATAAAATGAAGGTATTTGATCTTGTAAGTGGTGTGGGTAATATAGTTTTTCAAGGTAATGATAAAGTTGGATGGAAATGATATGGGAGGTTGATTATGGTGGTGACATGTATCCACTTTTTGAGCATAGACTTTTAAGGGTTTGTGGACCTTGACCTTGGTCAATGAATCTTGATTACGTTTTAAGGTTGTATTGGACTTAAATTTGGAATTAGGTAGGGTATTGGACTTGGGTAGGCCTTTGTACGTTGCATATAGGTCAAGATTTGAAATTGGTTAAGACATGAATTTGATAGAGGATTTGTATTGGATTAGGTCAGCTTATGGTATTTTTAAGGATTGATTGGGATCAATTTAGGTTGGATCATGGAGTAGGATTATGAATTTGGTTTGAGCTAGAATTTGAAGGTTGTGAGAGGATTTAGAAATGGAAAATTATTCATTTTTTAGTCGGTGGACCAAACAATGGGCTTTGGACTTTTATTTTACCACAAGATCGAATTTTTTGAAAATTTGACCCATAGGCCTTTTTATTGATAGAATGATTTAAAAACACATTTTTTATGGGTCTTCTCGAATGGGCTCGTGCAAATTGGGGTGTCTATAGTTGTAGTAGCCATAATAGTGGTATCAACTATTAAGAAAGAACAAGAGAATAAAAAGTAATAACATTAGCAACTAAACAGGAACACGATTAGTCAACATCAATTATTAAGTAGGAACAAGAGAAAAGGTAGTAACATCAGCTACTGAGCCGAAGAAAGAGAATAAATAGTAGCATTGATCATTTAGCAGGAGTAGAAAAAGAAGAAGAAGTAATAACATCAGCTATTGTTGCAGTTAGAACTTGGTCAAATCACTTTAATGTTTGAGAAAAGGATCGGCCATAGTAATCGAGCCTCATGTGAATTGAGAGGGGTGTTGGACATTATTTATGAACTTCTACCGAATTGAGAGTGGGGTCGGACATTTTGTCCGAACCTACAGTGAATTGAGAAGGAATCAAACGTTTTGCCTTACCCTCAAATGAATTAAGAGGTGACCAGAAAATCACTATAAACCTCTTGGAGAGATCAACAAAACGGTTTAGACAAGATGGCCAAAACTCTCTTTATATTTTTTGAAACGGGTCTATGAGTCAGATTAGGTTTATGTGAATCCAATCGTCTTAATTTAGTAATTTCAATAATCCTTAGGAAGAAATATTTTTCTTTCCTACGCATGTGATCCTTATATATATATATATTTATTAATTCATAAAATACAAGTGTACGTTGTCTTTAGGCAATATGAGAAATTTTCAAAAAGGTTGAAAAAAGTTTAAAAATTCAAAACACAATAGACTTTAAATTACTATTTTCACAATTATAATATTTTAGTTAATGTGAAAAAAGATTCTAAATTATAGAAGAGTAAATACATTCCCCATTACAATTTTGTGTAAATAGTTAAAAGAAAATTATGTTTTACAAGGTAGTAAATTAGGTCTCCACTTTAACAGAGTAGTTTTAATTTCCAAAAACAATAATTTAGGCCCTGTTCGTTTGGGCTTTCGAAGCCGACTTTTTGAACTTTTTTGGCTTTTAAGCCTAAAAAGCCAGCTGATGCATGTTTGTTTCAGCTTTTTTAACTTCAATAAATTTTTTAAAAAGCCAAAAAATGGCTCTTTTGAAAAGTCTCTCCGTGCCGGCTTCTTCGTTTGGCTCTTGCGTGAAGCTTATTACCAAAATACCCCTCACCTTTATTTAAATTTACAAACCAAGTTATAACTTAAAATCGAAAGAATTTTGATTTTCTCTCTCAACTCGTCTCCTTCAACCCGATCGACTGTTACCATTCTCGCTTCTCTCAGTCGTCTCCTTCAACCAGATCGACTATCAACCCTTCTCCCTTATCTCATCTTGAAAGCGCCCTCGATCCGTGGGGTGCGCTGATCCGCTTTTGACCCTTGAGGTTTGGGAGTCGCCACCTAGTTATTACGGTCTAGGAACCGAATACTGACTCTAAACGGATAAAAAACTAATCTACTACAGAAAAACTGAATCGGGGGATCACATTACGGGGTTGGAAGGTATTAGGCACCAACCCCGCCCGGCCAATGCCGGTTTCTACTTATCTCAAATAAAACTACATTGCTAATGACAAAATCTAGATAAAAAATAACATAAATTTTACCTTCGATACGCAAATGTTTTATTCTCTCAGATCTGATGAAACTGTTCCTTGTACCGTACTCCTTACTTCGTTCTGTCTCCAGATCTGATTTCTGATATCCGAGGTAAGGTATAACTTTCTTAGATCTGGATTCTTCAAATTTTTTATAGATTTTGGGGTGTTTTTGAAGGGCTTCTAGGTGTTTTTTAGGCTAAAATTGAAGTATGGGTGTTAGGTAAGGAGTTGGGGCTTCGAAATTAGGGTTTTGGAAAGGTTGTGGAGGCTTCTTGACCTACTTTTTCTATGAGTTTTTCTTTGATACCAAAATAGGGTGTGGAGGCTCCTATTTATAAAGTTTTTTAGAAGAATTAGGGTTTCTTTTAGGGTTTATGATTAGGGTTTTGACTTTAGTCTTATGAGATTGACTTAGTCTTTAGGGTTTTAATTTAGGATTTTGACTTTAATCTTATGAGATTGACTTGATTAGTTTAGATTAGGGCTTTGATTTAGGGTTTTGACTTTATTCTTATGAGGTTGACTTAATTAGTTTAGATTAGGATTTTGACTTTAGTCTTACGAGATTGACTTTAATACTTTGACTTTAGTCTTTCTTGATTGACTTTTAATATCTTGATTTTAGCCTTACTTGATTGACTTTAAGATTGACTTTAGTTTTACTTGATTGACTTTAAGATTGACCTTAATCTTACTTGATTGACTTTAATTTTTGGAGAACCCCTTTTTATTATATCTTTAATTCTTTGGGCCCCCAGATGGAGGGGTCCTTGAATAAATATCCTGGCAACCATCAACAATTTTGCTTGAAAGCCTGATTGATTGATTTTTTTGTTCAAAATTTTAAATTAATTTTATTAATGTTTCACTTTACATTATTTAATGATTTATTTATTAATTTTAAAATTTTAATTATTAAAATTGTAAAATTACCATTTTGCCCTCGGAGAGGATTTTTTACGTTTTAAGTCGTTTTTCAATGGTCCAGGATGTTTTGGAATCACTTTTTCGTAAGGAATTCAATTGGAATGTTAGTTTTTGTCATTTATGAAATTTTTTGTGTGAAATGGTCGTGAATTTTATGAGGGGTATTTTCGTAATTTTGTCAAATTCTGTGAAAATTGGCGAAATGATTTATTTGGTTTCGATTTGTTGTTTTATGTGTTTGAATGGATTTTCCCTAAGCGTAATGTAGGCTCTAGGGTTGTTTTGATGTTAGGGGTATTTTGGTAATTTGGTCATTTTTAGTGATTTTTATCGTGAGACTTCTTTTTGGTCTACAAGATGATGATTTCTATGTTTCTAGGGTCGTATTTTCCTAGCGTAGCATGGTTTCTAAAGTTTTGTCAGTTCGAGATACCTCATCCGGATTTCTGAAACATATCTGGTAACAAAATAAAGCATTGGAATAAACATCCATCATTGGGAACCGTTGCGATCGGGTTGACAAGTTGATTAATCAGGCGAGTGTAAAAATGGGGTGTCTACAGATGCCCCTCTTTGGCAGAGAGTTGAAGCAAACTAGATAATAAATCTATTTTGGTAGATAGTGTGATATTTGAATGCCAAAGCTAGTGATAGTTCATTTTGTAGCCTGATTTAACAATTCGTCAAGACGTTCGGATCCTTGAGGGTAAAACTCTCCCCGAACAAAAGGTTGTCAGGACCTTGAGCGAGAGCTCTCACTAATAGTGTCAGATCCTTGAATTTTAGAAAATTCTCCTTAACTGATGTAACAACTGTGCAAGTGTGTGGACTTAAAATCTGAGATAAATTTCAAAGAATTTAAGTTGGAAATGAGTCAAAACTGAGCATGAAGTTAATATAAATTAAGCATAAACTGAGCATAATTTGAGCATAATTCTGAGAAAATCCTCGACGGTAATTGAGCGTAATTCCGAGAAAACCCTCGGCGGCATCTGAGCATAATTCCGAAAAAATCCTGGGTGGCATCTGAGCATAATTCCAAGAAAACCCTTGGCGGCATTTGAGCATAATTCCGAGAAAGCCCTCGACGGCAACTGAGCATAATTCCAAGAAAACCCTTCGCAGCATCTGAGCATAATTATGAGAAAACCCTCGGCGGCATCTGAGCATAATTCTGAGAAAACCCTTGGCGGCATCTAAGCATAATTCTGAGAAAACCCTCGGTGGCATCTGAGCATAGTTCCGAGAAAACCCTCGCGGCATCTGAGCATAATTCCAAAAAAACCCTTGGCGGCTCTAAGCATTATTCCGAGAAAACCCTCAGCGGTAACTGAGCATAATTCCAAGAAAACCCTCGGTGGCATCTGAGCATAATTCCAAGAAAACCTTTGGCGGCATCTGAACATAATTCCGAGAAAATCTTTTGCGGTAACTGAGCATAATTTCGAGAAAACCCTCAGCGGTAATTGAGCATAGTTCCGAGAAAACCCTCGGCAGCATCTGAGCATAGAAAATCCTCGGCGGCATCTGAGCATAATTTCGAGAAAACCCTCGGTAGCATCTGAGCATAGTTCCGAGAAAACCCTCGACGACATCTGAGCATAATTCCGAGAAAACCCTCGGTAGCATCTGAGCATAGTTC
The DNA here is from genome assembly GCF_017979445.1 of Akebia trifoliata. Taxonomy (NCBI): domain Eukaryota; kingdom Viridiplantae; phylum Streptophyta; class Magnoliopsida; order Ranunculales; family Lardizabalaceae; genus Akebia; species Akebia trifoliata. Next base: position 60,062 of record NW_028236834.1, read on the forward strand.
CGAG
>NW_028236835.1:0-58840 GCF_017979445.1 Akebia trifoliata
TCTCCTCATCTTATCCCTCTAATTTTTTGGGGTGGGCATTGCAAAGTTTGGGTTTCATCTCTTCTTCATCTTTCTAAATTTGGAGCAATGTTATCATCTTTCACTCATCATCTCTTGTTTCTATTTCTTCTACCAATCTTTGCCACTGCTCAAACTTACAAGAACATAAGCTTGGGAACATTTTTTTCTACTTTCGACAACACTTCATGGTCTTCACCATCCGGTAAATTCTCCTTTGGATTCAGCCCGCTCGACGAGAATCATTACTTGCTTGCCATTTGGTTCGACAAAATCCCCGAAAAAACTATAGTTTGGTATGCAATCCATGATCCAGCACCAAAAGGATCGAAAGTTAAGCTTACCAAAGATGGAAACCTCGTGCTAAATGATCCTAAAGATGTAGAGATATGGAAGGCCAAACCCATAAATACTGGAGGCACCACCAGTTATGCTGCCATGCTCGATAACGGGAACTTTGTTCTTTCAAGTAGTGATCCTAGCATTCATATATGGGAGAGCTTCAATAGTCCCACTGATACAATATTGCCTGAGCAAGTATTGAATAAGGGCACCAAGCTTTCATCTCGGCAAACCAAGACCGACTACATGGATGGTAGGTTCCAGCTCCGAATGAAAGAAGACGGCAATCTCGTGCTTTACAGTGTCTCTCTCCCTACACAAGTGATTTACACAGCCTATTGGGCTAGCGGAACCTGGGACACTGATTCTCGATTGGTTTTCGATAAGAATGGTGACATTTACATTGAAGAAGGAAGTAAGAGAATCATAAATCTTACAGAACCAAGTTCATCAACTAATTACCACTACATGGCAAGGCTCGATTCTGATGGAGTCTTCAGGCAATACCGCTCCCCGAAAAATCACCCGACAAAGGATGGGTGCGCCGAGTCCTGGTCGAAAGTAAAGGAGATTCCTGAAAATCTATGTATTGCGGTCACAGGGGATCTCGGCAGTGGCGCGTGTGGATTTAATAGTTATTGTATTCTTGAGTCAAACAGTGAACCAAGCTGTAATTGCCCGCCTTGGTATTCCTTCTTAGATCCAAAAGACAAACGAAAAGGTTGCAAAGCAGATTTTCAGCTACCGAGTTGCGAATTAAATGGAGTGGAAGCTGGAGATTTGGTAAAATACGAGGAACTAATTAACATAGATTGGCCAACATCGGATTATGATCTTCAACAAGGAGTAAACGAGTCGTCATGCAAGCAAGCTTGCTTGGGCGATTGTTTCTGTGCAGTTGCAATCCTTAGAAATGAGAATTGTTGGAAGAAGAAGTTCCCACTCTCGAATGGGAGGAAACACGAAAGTGTCAATGGTACTGCTTTCGTCAAAGTACCCAAAGATAAGAATGCAGAATTGTTATTGAAGAACCCATGTTTACGGAAGAAAGATCAAACTACATTGATTATCATCCTCTCTGTTCTTCTGGGCAATTCTGTGTTTCTCAATTTCATCTTTCTCTTGGCTATTATCCTAGCCTTGTGTTGCATTAAACAAAAGAAACTGTTGAACTTCCACAATAGTTCAAGCAAATTAGGGATGAATCTTCAAGTCTACACTTACAAAGAACTTGAAACAGCAACAAATGGGTTCAAGCAAAAGCTAGGGAGAGGAGCTTTTGGAACTGTTTACAAAGGTGTTCTTGTATCGAATCCTTCAAGGTTTGTTGCAGTAAAGAAATTAGACAAAGTGGTTCAAGAAGGTGAGAAAGAATTCAAAACAGAAGTTAACATCATAGGCCAGACACACCATAAGAATCTAGTCAGGTTGCTCGGATACTGCGATGAAGGAGAGCATCGGCTCTTGGTCTACGAGTTCATGAGTAACGGGTCTTTAGCAAGCTTCCTGTTTGGAATCTCTAGGCCTGATTGGAACCAAAGAGTTCAGATTGCTTTTGGAATTGCAAGAGGTCTCATGTATTTACATGAAGAGTGCAGCACACAGATCATCCATTGTGATATAAAGCCTCAAAATATACTTCTCGATGATTGTTTTACGCCGAGGATCTCTGACTTTGGATTAGCTAAGCTTTTGTTAGCCGAGCAAACTCGAGTTGCACGTACAGGGGTGAGAGGTACTATAGGGTACTTTGCACCAGAGTGGTTTAGTAAGGTCTCAATCACAGCGAAAATTGATGTTTATAGCTTTGGGGTAATGTTGTTAGAGATTATTTGTTGTAGGTCTTGTGTTGAATTTGGAATGGGAGATGAAGAGGTGGCTTTGATGGATTGGGTTTATAATCTTTTCATAGAAAGGCGATTAGATATGTTGGTTGAAGAAAATGATGAGGCTAGGATTGATATGAAGAGATTGGAGAGGTTAGCGATGGTGGGACTCTGGTGCATTCAAACTGATCCATCTCTGAGACCCACCATGAAGAAGGTTACACAAATGCTTGAAGGAGTTGTTGAAGTTTCTATTCCTCCATGCCCCTCACCCTTTACTCTATTTTAGACCGAAATTCTAATTTTGCATTTCCCTTTTGTTTGTTCCTTTTTGGATTTTCCTGTTGGAAGTATACCTATATTTTAGTTTGGTAATCTAGACAAAAGCAGCATGTTCAAACGCACATGTATCAAAAGGACATATTTGTAATTTAAATATTGATCAAAAAGTTTTTGATGATTATATAGTAAAAAAGATATTTTTGCAATTTTGAAACTAACGACCATTGATTATAAGGTCGCATGGGTTGCAATTTTCTTGGTTTTTGACCAAAATGATCAGATTATATTAAATTTAAATGAAAAGGTGGGGGCATTTGTGAGATCTAAATCTCCTTGTCAAGCCACTTGTATTCCGCCTTCTCTCATTATAAAAATTAAGATATTGGACTATATATATATATATATATATAATATTTTCCTTTTTACAGGGCATTTTACTTTTTTTTTTTTTTTTTTTAAGAGAGAAAGAGAAGGTTTTCACGTGGAGAAAATATAAGCCTTCATGAAAAATGTAACAGTGGTCCCAATAGATGACAAAGAAAGTCAATTGAGATAGTTTTAATAGATAGAATTAAATATAGGAACATATTTCATTCAACCTATCCTGAATTTTTAAGGTAAGACTTTGGTGATGAGGACGATATGCATTTTGAAGATAAATATATTTATGGGTGCAATTTCAAGAGAAGATTATGTGAAGATATTGCTAAAGTTGGGCATAGAAGTGGTTTTCTGAAGTTCAATGGAGAATGTGCAAGTCGTACACATTTTTGGGGTCTACACAGTAAAAGATTCATTTATCATGTTTATCTTTTAAATACTTAAATAATTTGTGATTTATATAATTATTGGGTTGTTTGTAAGTTCTCAATAGTTAACCCACCAAGGGTTAACTGAGATGGCAAGACTGACTGGATTTGCTCCCCAAGTCATGACTTCGAATCTCTATATGCCCCTCTACGAGCCGGGTGGGATGGTACGTGCGGCCCGCCAAAGCAAAAAAAAAAAAGTTCCCAATCGTTAAATTCCGATGTAATTTTAGGTGTTTACTTGATATGTCATACTTTGCCACCCTTAGCTGTATATAAGAAATGCTCAAATACTATTGTTAGCAATCATGGATCATAATTTTTGGGAGCGTAATATCAATGGGAGGGCCAAATTTAATGGAGAGAGGAGATGACAAAGTGTTTTTTTTTCATGTAGATGCCAAAATCTAATAAAATCATAAAATTACCCTAAACTTTATAGAGATTAAAAATCGTCTATCACAGCTGACACGTGAGAAAATAGAAAAGATAATGCCACATGTCTCTATGTGATTGGTTTAATAGCTAAAGGGAAATAAATTACAACATATTACAATTAACCAGTCTTTTAACAGGGTGGTTTCCAAACATAGTTATTATTTAGAGATTCTACAGTTCAGCTGAGAAAACTCTCCTTGTACCCAATTTTATAAATTGTGTTTCATATTCTTGGGTGTTCCAAATATCTATCAATCAGCCACCACTCTAGGAACGAAAGTGCGCATACGCACACACACACACATACAAAAAAGTCCAATGTCCGCATAAGATTAAGCTTGATGTCTCACCCCTACAAATGCCTTGAGACATAACTTTTTGGGGTCCAGTGAATCTCTTGATGGACATGCACACAAAAAAATCATCTTGATTGGTGACTTCAGTTTATATTTGAGAAATTTTACAGGTGATTTCTAGTTATCAGATATAATTATTTTGGGGTTAATTAATGTAAAGGCTATCCAACAAATCTGATGTTTGGTTGAGGGTCCACCAAGAGATAGGTTGAAGTACTCAATGACTAGTGGAGCCTGAAATTTATTATAAGGAATATATGGGTCAGACACAATTTTGTATGCTGTGAAAACATTTGATGTTTTCATTCAAGAGGTTTGTGATTGGGGATTTAGCCATAATATTTCGAAAGGGGTTAAATGCATTTGAACATGAGAGGTCTTTGCATCTTTTGAAGATGAATATAGTTTTGGGGTCCTCAGTAGAGAGAATCTTTAAGGAATTTGATAAAATCGGGTGTGGAGAGATTTTTAATACACTTGAAAACTTGATTCTATTTACTCAACTATATTTTATAACTGAATGTTCTAGAGTTAAATCAACAAATAAAACAATGTATATGTAACACACCTCTCTAAATCAAAGTTTTGAAAATCATAATTCACGAAGTAAGTTTGACCATTAAAACTGGAGAACATGAAAATCCCAAGCCTAATTTATAACCTACTTACGCCTAATAAAGCAAGAAATTATAGACACCAAAGATCAAAGGGAAGAGAAAATAGGAACACCTGGTAGTGTGGCCCCTGCATCTGCAATGAAAATGTTGCCTGAGACGTATTCTGAAGATTCATGAATCAAATAGCGGACAAGAGATGTCAATGCCGGGTCTGACGTGCCATGTCTTCTCAGAGGAACAGTTTTCATTGCCACATTGTTGAGCCACCGTTTCTTCATGAGACTTGCTGTGATCTCAGATTTGAACAGTCCAGGTGCTATTGAGTTCACTCTGATTTTATGCATCCCCAACTCTAAGGCCATCACCTGTAATTCCATTGCAACCCCATTATTCTTCGATCTCAATTTTGAAATAGAACATAAAACAGAAGATATTCAAATAGCTTAAATGACCATTCGAAAGATAAACTGGTAAAAATGTCATAGAATGGAAATATCAAAATAGTTGAATGAGTGATATGTTGTGGAGCCTGATGGTACTGGTCAATACGGAGGTAATGTTAATCAAGCCACGTGTCCCACCGGTCAAGCTCGGCGCTGAGCTCGCTGGGGGGGTTGGAGGGTGCCCCCCCCCCCCCCCCCAACCTGCCCGAAAGAAATTTTCCAAGGGTATTTTTGTAATTTCACTAGTATCATATAAAACCCTAGTTATGCTTCTTGTGGTATATATTTATCTTTTTGGTGAAAGGGTATATCTGTAACTGCGAGTTTTCTCTTCATAGTGGAATCGATGTGATCCGTGGACATACCTCAATCTTGAGGGAACCACGTAAAATCTCTATATTCTTTGTGTGATTTGCGTTTGGTTTTTTCATTCATTTATTGGTTCGATTGCCCTACTTTCGTAACATGATATTCAGCAAGTATTAAATCTCTTCGTAAGGCAATGTCTTGGTGAGGAGAAAAATTGAAGACTATCCCAACTCGGACACTCCAATGAGAAATTATACAGGAGTGTTTTTAGCGGCCATTGGTTTAATCATTATTTTGGTACTCAAATCTAACATCGATTTATCATTAATCCAGCTAATTTTTTTGTTTGTAGTTAGAATTTGAATATTCATGAGGTTGGTGGGGTCTAAAAGAGTGTGCCACAAGGCATTTTATAGACATCAAGCTTTTCATATTAATGGGAACAGCAAATTCAAGTCTTTAGAGATGTGTTGGGGGTTTTGTGGATTTCGCATACTCATAATGGGACATAGGCTCCTCTAAAACAAATCAAAGGTTTAGCATGATTTCAAATATATCAGCATTCAGCACATCTTTATATGGAAATACATTTGATGTAAGTGCCAGGCTTGCATCAATGCAACCACATTGCAGGCATATCTATAACAAATTTACCAAACAAAAATTCTAAGATCCAATCGGGTATATCTTAGACCCAACAGGATATATACCCTGTAAACACCCCAATTTGTCTCGACCGGGCCCGAAAGCTCTCAAAGTCCAGCAAGGGAAGCCCAATCCAGAAGTCTTCAATTCACTCGATTGGGGCCCACTTCAATGGAGCCTAACTCTCTCAAATCACCTTTTAAAGCTAAATCAGACTAAGCCATGGGTAACCCATGGCCTAAAGGAAATTTCCTTAGGGCCGTGGGTCACCCATGGCCCTATGTGTTTTTCATCAAGACCTTGGGTAGGTCATCACCATAGCCAAAATTGCACTCCAGCATCCTCACCCAAGGCCCATTTAGTTGAGTTTGTTAGAATACACACCCAAGATTTGCTTAGGGAAAAGACCCTTTAATCCCTCTCTTAATGACTTATTCCTAATCTTGACTCCTAGTCAATTATTGGTCCCCACATGAGTTGAATTACCTCCCTAACCTCATCTTGTTAAGACTCATTAAGGTAGTTTACTTTTGTGCCCTCTAACCTTGTTTACAATTCAAAAAGATTTCCTATAATTCCTTGTAAATTGACTATATTCAAGAAGCCTCGACTCTTTTGATCAACCAAGAGAATTCTCTAGAACTTGTGTGCAAAGACTCCTCTATCCTTAGATTGTTAGAAGCCTAGCTCGGAGGAATGACTTATAAGTCCAAAATCCTAATCCATAATTTCATGTCATTTGGCCGAATTCTCTAGAGATTGACCCAAAGCCAAGGGTCTTGGACAACTTTATGCCTCCCCTAGAATTCTCTAGAACCTTGTAGGCTTTTTCAATCCTATCCCATGAACATCATGATTGCTAAGACTCGTAAAGAAGTAAAAGACCATCAGGGAAAAGATATTAGAGAGCAATTGAAATCATTCTTTGAGGTCTATTTGAGAATAATGGGAACTTAAGGAAATTGGAAAATTTATCCTCCAGGGTCTCTCAAGAGCCTATAAATAGGACCCCTATCCAAGGCATTTGAGGGGGGAGATCTAACATACCCAAACTCTGTCAATTTTGCTTCTAAAAGCCCTTTTAAACCTCAAAATTCTGTCCAAGCGACCACTCACCCTTCTTAAAAGCATTTGAGCAAGAAAAAGAAAGAAGAGAGGAAGACCAAGGTGGGAAGAGTTTAATTTTCTATTTTATTACACTTTTAGACCCCAAATCCCCCTTCTAATCTCCCCATTTCTTTGTTTTTGGTTCATTTTAATTTTAGCAATGTAACTTTTACTTTTCCTTGTTCAAATGGCTTGGGTGGTAGAGAGTAATCCCTCCATGTGAGGTAATCTCCCCCTATAAACCCATAATAAGCTCCTAGTGAGCATTTTGATTTCAAGAATGTCATTTCAATTTTATTTTAGCTTCAAACACTTTATGATTCCCATTTATGTTCTTTTATTTTCATAGCTTAAGAGTAAAAGAGTAATCTCTCTTATGAGGTAATCTTCTCCTTTACAAACCCATCTTAATAAGTTCCTTTGTGAACATCCATGCATACACAACAAGCTCACACCACTCTTTTCTTAATTTCAAAAAGCTAAGAGTTAAAGGTGGGGATCTTCCTAAATCTACACTTAACTCTCTAAGCCAACAAAAACAGTCCTAAAGTGGACAAAATTTCATGCATAAGGTTTGGTCTCTCCAAGCAAGGGCGGATTTACAGTGGGGGCAATTGCCCCCACAAGAATTTCTAAAATCAATAGGAAGGTACTAATAATTTTAAAAAAAATTTTAACATTCTACTGCTTTGCCCCCACAGAAGTTTTGAAAAATTTTCTATTTGTAATTTGCCCCCACAAAAAATTTTAACATTCTACTGCTTTGCCCCCGTAGAAAATCAGAAAATTTTTCTATTTGTAATTTGCCCCCACGAAAACAAAATCCTGGCTCCGCCCCTGCCTCCAAGGATGTGTCCAACCCATGCATATGTCTCTAAGACTAAACCAACAAAAATACACTCTTTTAAGAGTACATAGACTTGTAGGAATAGTTTAGAAGCAAATGGGGTGAAATTCATAGTGATTCACACCAAATCCTCAAGCTTACAAAAAAAAAAAATCCAGCATGCATATACTTTTGTATATGAAGATCATTTTCTCCAGTTTAGAGCCCAACCTATAGTCAATTTGTTTTTTAATTTCTTATATATCCCCTCTAATTTCAAAAAACTCTAAAAAAAGTTGTTTTCTACTTCACTCTTGACCATTCTTTGGTAACCACCACTTTGATGGGTAGGACAAAGTGCCTAACACCTTCCTTGTCCCTCAAACGAACCTCCTTACCTAGTTCCTAGGTAGACCTAACCCCTTATCCATTGATTGTGAGTCACTACAACCCAAATAACAGATTTCGAAAACTCATTTTTCATGGTGCCCATTCATAACTTAAACATTGAATGGTGGAGACTCCTAAATTCACGTAGATGAGGTCAAATCTCATTTAAAACCTCATGTATCTACAGCCCTATTGGAAATATACCTTGTTGGATCTGTAGTCAGAATGGGAGCTTGACTAATATAGTCAAGCTAGCCCAACACATTCCCCAAAGAAATTACATGTATATACATAGGGAGTAATTCCACGCCCAGATATGAAAACATATGTGAAAACGATGAGGTTGAGCCATTGGATATCGACCAATTCACTATTCAGCTTGAGGTTTAGCTTCAAAACGTGACTTATAGTTGTAATCACATTTCTCATCAAAACAAATCAGCTAATTACAACAACCTCCCTCAAATTTTTTTTATTAAAAAAAAACTATTCAAACATTAAACAAAATCACCTCTCTCTCTCATCTTCAACTCTAAAGAGAACAAACCAAAGGGACGAAGGAACACTTTCACTCTATGCAATCTCTCGGCTTCAAACCTAAGAACGACCTAAACACAGATCTGTCTTCTCTTTCTCAAGATTTTCTTCAACCCTAGGGTATGGTATAGCTTTCTTCTGTGTGTGTGTGTGCGTGCGTGTGCGTGTGTGTGCGTGTGTGCCACGAAAAACCCTAACAAAACTCTCATCTCAGATTTCTTTTCAAGAAAATCAATGCGATTGGCAATAAGAAATGGCAGAAAAGAATTTAATTCGATTATCTCTTGGGAAATTGGTGTTAATTCGATTATCTATTAGCAATAAGGTAACCCTTCTCCTTACTCTTTCTTAAGGCATTTGTGTTAATTCGATTAATATCCTCCACAAAGTCTTACCACTTAACACCAATTAACACCAATTTCCTAAGAGATAATTGAATTAACACCAATTTCTTTGTTTATTCGCACTGATTTTCTTGAAAAGAAATCTGAGATGAGAGTTTTGTTAGGGTTTTTCGTAGTACACACACACACATAGAGAGAAAGAAGAAAGTTTTACCATTACCTTAGGGTTGTAGAAAATCGTGAGAGAGAGAAGACAGATTTGCATTTAGGGTTAAAGTCAATCGTGAAAGAGAGAAGACAACATTTAGGGTTGAAGTTGATCGTGAGAGAGAGAAGACAGATCTGTGTTTAGGGTGTTATTAGGTTTAAAGCCGAGAGATTGCATAGAGTGAAAGAGCTCCTTCGTTCCTCTAGTTTTTTCTCTTTAGAGTTGAAGACAAGAGAGAGAGTAAATGAGAGAAGGTGATTTTGTTTATGTTTGAAGAGTTTTTCTTTAATAAAAAAATTTTGAGGGAGTTCTTTGTAATTAGCTGATTTGTTTTGATGAGAAACGTGATTACAAATGTAAGTCACGTTTTGAAGTTAAAACTTGGTCTGACCATTGAATTGGTCAAATATCCAACGGCTCGACCTCATCATTTTCACATATGTTTTCATATCTAGGTGTGGAACCACTCCCATATATATATAGATGGGTCGGGTTCAAGAGATAATAACGTAACCAATAACATAGCCAAAGTGTTTTGTCCTATATGGGCTAAAACTGATTTTTTGTGAGGATGATCTCTTTGGTGAGGAGATCATCCTAACAAAAAATCAGCCCATTCTAAAACTTCTAATCCCAGTATACAAGTAGAAGAATCGTGGACCATCAATTTGTAAACCACTTTATACACACACACAATCCTCAAACAAGATCCACTTTTTCATAATTTTATTTATATAGTTTATTTTAAACAAGAGAATAAAATTTCACAAATTATGGACAAGTCCATGCTATAAGACCAAAAGAGATTTCTAACTCCCTTCGTCAACAATTGGCATCGCATGGACATAAGAACGAATTGTTGTCAAAAAGCAAAATCTATTTCTAAAAGTTATAAACCTCTTTTCTAATAAATAATAGAGTTTAAACATAGGCCTTAGGATTTTGGTGAATATTTGAAATATCCCCCGACATTTTCGAATTGATGACATACCCCATTGATCATGGTTTTCTGAGAGCAAATAACAAAAATGACTGAAACCCTAGTCTTTAACCTTTGCCAAGATTTCTTATCCCCCCCCCCATTGTCTTTGTCTTCAACATGGGGTTATTATGACCAGATTGACACTTCTTCCCCACAATTTGATTAACTACTGAATTTTCTCTATTATTTCATTTTCTAAATTAGTGAAAAGAAAATAAATAAAGCTTTCAACCTAAATGACTTTGCCAAATAAATCAAGAGATCGGGGGCAACATGAAGAATTGCCCAATAAATCAAAGATTTTGTCCCAAAAGATTGAAGAAGGGTGGATTTTGGGAAAAAATTATAAGGTTTTTGACAAGAGATACAAGTAGATTGTACTTGGCTCATTTCCAATTTGTCTCTCATAGAAGATAATGGTAAAGGGAAGTATGTCATCAATTAGTAAACACAAGGTTATCTCCAATATTCACAAGAACTGGAGGGGTATTCTAAATTATCCTAAATTATGTCATATCAAAGCAATGAGAAATGAAAAAAGACCACCTCATCGGTCAAATAATATTACCTTGGTTAGGGTATCCATGCCTGCCTTTGATACAGCATATGCAACACCCCCAGGTAAATGCCCACGATGAAGACCAGAAATAGAAGATATGTTGATAATCGATCCTTTTTGATCCGCATCAAGCATGCGTTTGCAGACATACTTGGATACAAGCCAAGGTCCTGTTAAGTTAGTTTTGAGAGTATTAATCCACTCCTCCTCGGACAAGTCTAGTGGGGAGCTCACACCACCTAATATACAAAAAACGTTGCAAGTCAAGAGTGTGCATGCTATATATTAAAGCTTAAATGTCAACATTTGCGAGGAAACAATTGTTAATTTTGTTAAACAATTTATAAAAGCTTAAGTACATAAGATTCAGTGTACATCAATTTTGTCTTACAAACACAAAAATAAGGCATTAGTAAGTTAGAAGTTGACAAATTCATAAGTTTTATGATCTAGCAGATTTAAGTGTGGGGCTTTTGTGGGTGGGTGGGTGGGTGGGTGGATAGATTGGATGGACTTTAAAATTTTCAACATGTAAGCACGGATCTCTAGATATAATAACGTATACGATGAAAATAAACAAGAACAATCAACAAACACAAGATTTACATGGTTCGGCTATGCCTACTTCCACGGAGAAGAAATGAGATAGTTTTCCAATATGTTTGAGAATAATTGCAAGCCTTACTTATAAAATTGTAGACCTTTCCACTCTGAAAGCAACTCTCCCTTTTGGTTACTCAAATCGTAACCAACTCCTTTTCCTTCCCAAAAATATAATTTTCCCCCCAGAGCAGCAATTAAAAATATTGGTGAAAAAGTTACCTTATAAAATTTGGGTTTAAGACTCTACTCCTAAACCCCAAACCCTCGAGCAAGACATACACTGCCCCATCCCTAGCCAACTCAATGCAAGGCTAGACCTACTGAATCCGTTCATTGGTATACGGTCCCTTATGCCAATAGAATACAAGGCATAAACATAACAACACTATCCAATAGATTAGACATCAATGTATTTTATTAACGCATGCATATGTCGATGTCTAACACATAAGGGCACTTACAAGCTTTTTCAATTACAATTTTGTGGGAATTCGCAAATGATAGAAATGCAACTTGAAGGCCGGCTAAATATGTAGTCAGCAAACAGCTTTGACAAAAAATTTGATGAAGCATAGAAAAACTACATGATTTACTAAACAAAGAAACAATTAAAATTAAGTAGGAACATAAAGGGGAACCCAGAATTCAAGCAAAGGGATCAACCTTCAAAGACCTAGGGAAATGAGAGAAGTCTAAGAGATGACTATACTAACCAAATATTGGTGTAGGCTAGACATCAAACATCATAGCTTGTCTATCATGGTTAAAAGAAAATAAAAAAGATTCAAGGGTTTTTGGCAAGAAGTTGAATATGGAAGTATTTCGGACAAGTCATATTGTACGATATCCAATATGACTCAATTGATATTTTGAAAATATCAGCCGATTCAACCAGTTTTTCTATCATTTTGATAAAAATAATTAATTTTTAATAATTTAAAATATTTATTATGTCACTAAAATATGATATTATGACTAAGCATCTTCTAATCCACGTTATTTTATATATATAAAAAAATTATAATTATTTGAATATAAATATAGGTTAGTAAATGATTATAAATCAAGTTAACTAATTTATCTCGTCCGAGACTAGATTACTAGGGTGAGTCAACTTGGTAAGGGTGGGGAACAAGTTAGAACCAATGTAGAGTGATGGTTTCAAAACTCGGTTTGACAGATCATCTCATCCATGGATGAGACCAAGTTGTTTCGAATGAGATAAACCCTTTAACTCGTTTACAATTATGTACTCATGATATTTATATCAAAATAATTATAATTTTTTATAAAATAATGTTGCTTAGAAAATGTTTAATCATAAATCATATTTTATTTAGATGATATGTATTTAAATTATAAAAAAAATATAATTATTTTAATTAAAATATACAACATCCCACTTGATCGGATCGAGTCATCTCGTTTATCTCGATAGATTTGGCACAGCTGAGAGGTCTTGTCTATCCATCTCATTCATGGACGATACCAAGATGAAGATTTGGTCATCACTAATACCGATTAACTTTTGGCCTTTAGAATATCAGCTAGAAACAAACATTTCGAAATTCAGATTTTTTTTTTTATCAAACAAATAATTGCAACGGTAAAATGGTACAACACCACACAAACAAATAAAAACAATTCTGTAAATCTAGTCAAAATCTTTAAAGACCTAAACCAAATAAAAAAACTAATTAGACCTAAATCTAAATTAAAAAAAAAAAATTAGCAAGTTTGCATCAAATAAATATTACCTCTGACTCCAGCATTGTTGATTAACACATCGATCCGACCAAACGCATCCCATGCTTTCTGTACAGCCGCTTCAATCACACTCCCTTCAGCGCTCACATCTAATTCCACAGAAACAGCTTTAATTTCACTAATAACAGGCTTCGAATCCTCCATCATCAAAGAAGAATTTGATTTTGAGCTTGAACTTGAACTTGAGAGAGAGACTTCAAGAGATCAACCCTTCGAGCAGCGGCGATGATCTTACAACCAGTCATGGCGAGATCTAAACAGAATTCACGGCCAAGACCTGAAGAAGCACCAGTTACCATTACTATCTGCCCATCTAATCGTCTCCAGGGCTCCAGATATAATTTCTTCTTCGATTCCCCCTCCATTTTGATTCTGGTTTTTTAGAATATTTGAAGTTCTGTGAAATTTCCTTCGCTGCTTTAGGGTTTTGTTCGAGAGCATTCTGAGACTGAAAGGTTTCTGAATTTTTTTTATTTTTTTTCGAAATTAAATGGAGAGAAGATTTGAACAAGTGGCGCCAAGCGAGGGAGACGACAGAGATCTTTTGTAAGATGTAAACCAGGCCACAGAGGAGGTGTCGGGCTTTTGTTATTGTGGGCCCACTGAAACAGCCGAATGGATAAAATGATGAACGATGATTTCCTAACTAGAAAATCTTCATGGTCAGTACGGACACTTAACCATAGATCTTTCCTCAGGATACATAATTGCACATTTTTATGAAAATGTAGAATGGTTTATCTCGAGGAAAAAGATTTATGATTCTGTGTCCATACCATGTCAATCAAGTGTTGACCCAGTGAAGATTGCCACGATGGAATCAAAATGTACTTATCCAATTCATGTTTGATTTTCATTGGTTGAAGTTCTTTTTATGAGTAAGACTAATCTTACTAAAAGATGTTGAGCTCACGTTGTGGCATCCAAAAACATGATCCAAGGTTATAGAGATATTGAGAACAAAATTCTATGAACCTAAAAGAAAAAGGTTTTATTGTTGAAGTTCATGTGATTCAATAAGTATGATGAAGGATTTAATGATAGTGATTTACTATTACACTGGCCATCTCACAATCATTCTCTTTTTATTCAGATTTTCGATTAGAAAGCCTCGATCATGGCTTTACCTTTGTGATCCAATAATCCATCATGATTTGACCTTGGGCAAATTCATATCAGAAACCCTATACTTGCATACCCTAAACCCACAAGAGTTCATCTTGAGGTAACCACCTTCAATTCTTGAGTGGTTTGTTGTGGTTCCTCTTTCACTCTTTATGAATCAGCATCAATTATAGAGGTGGTTTTTGGGTGAGATTTACAATATTTTATCCATATCACACCAATAAATTATTATAATAATACAAAATACGAAGAAAAAAAAATACCAAAAGATTTTTATGTGATTCGACAAACATGCCTACGTACACGGGCTCGGAAAGTCATTTCATTATGTTTTAAATCTCCTTATTACATAAATATCCCCTCTACAAGATAACCCCAAACCATCATCTTTCATCTTCCTCTTTTTTCCTCCTTTGTACAATAGCCTTAGCCCATTTTAAATAGAAATACTTTAACCCTTGTAGACATGGGATTTTTCGTTTCCAAAGATCTTTACTACTTGGATTTCAAGTCGCCACCATTTTTTTTAGAAAGAGTGTAAATGGACATTTGAAAAATAGTTTCAAAAATTCGTTTTTATTTATAGTGACTCTCGTACAGATAAGGGTGTTGGTCCATGTAAGATCTAAGTAAGGGGGTCCATGTTAAGGGATAGGAAAGGTTTAAGCACCATGTTCGTTCCATCATAGGTGTAATTTTAAAAAATGATCATTTTTCATTTTTATAAATTTTAAGATAGAAAATTGATAGAGAAAGAAAATTTTGTACCCTCAAACTTAGAAGAGTTTTATTTTGGGCCTAAGTCACAAGGGTCACCTCATTATGAGAGGGACCCCATTGTGTCTAAGCCTACAAAACTTACCTTTTTAATGGAAATGAACCTTTAAAATTCAAAAAAAAAAAAGTGAGAAAGAGAAATAAGAAAAAGAGATGAAGATGGGAGAGATGAGGGAATTACATGGTCTTACTGCTACCTTGAAGTTTGTATTATTCATTTTTATTCTTCTTCTTGAATTCTTGGTGATGTATTTTATTAGACTTTTGAAAAGTTGAGTTGGAATTTAAAAGGGTTTTAAGGAGGTTGAGAGAGAGAGAGAGAGAGAATTGAAGCTTGATAAGGGGTTCAAGCCTTGGGGGGTTTGTGAGAAGGGTGGGCTTTTATACAATTTTAGGGATTTTTTTTAAGGGTAGAATGGGGTGAAAATAGAAAATGTGATAAATAACTTGGGGTTTGTGAATAAGGTGTAAGGAATTTGTGGTTAGGAGAGGTTAAACTTGATAAAACAAATGGTTGAAATGGATTACTTGACCCCATATGGTTGAGTGTTAAGTGGGGTTAAGGGGTGTGGGTGTTCGTATTGATTATGTAAGAAGTGTGGGAGGCATGGAGATAGCTGGTGGAATGTTTAAAGGAGAATGTGATGTGGTTAGGTGGTGGTATGTAATGCCTCGAGTTTGAAATGGGAATAATAATGGGGTGATGAGAATGATTTTGTAATGCCCCGAGTTTTTTTTATTCATATCTTGAGAAAAATAAATAATGGAATTTTGAAAAAATTCTAAAAGTGGGACTTAGGGTAAAATTTTAGAATTTTTTTTCTGATTTTTTTTATTGAAATTTAACCTCACCATTGGATTCAAAATAGTGAGAAAACATACTTTAGCCTATAAACATATTCAAATACGAATCTGAACGAAAAAGTTACAAAATTCTCGATTTTCGAGTTGGACCAGACTAAAAAAATGAATTTTTACTAGAGTAAGAATTTTTAAAATATGATCGCGCCATTAGATCTGCAATGAAAAAAATATAAAAAATAGAGTATTTATTAGTCAGTTTCAGAGTCTAGAAAGTCGAGTTATCATCCAACGAAATAACATCGAAAATACTAATTTCGTCCCGCCAGTTTGTATAAAAAAAATTTAAATGAAATTCATTATTCATTGTCTCCTCAACCATTCAAAACTAGTCGGGAGTGTTTAAAAAAAAACATTCACAGCGTCAAACTCTACAAACCCTGCTCATTTCTTTTTATTTCTCTCTTCTCTTTTTTCGTATTTCATCGAAAATTAATCATATGAGATACAGGAGTTTCAAATCTTCAACCTTAGATTTCATCTACTTCAAGCCGTAATCATTCTCTCCCACATAAGGGAAAAATGACGGCGTCATCGAGATTTTCAAAATCACAGTCCGATTCAAAAATCAGTCGTCTCCATGTCAAATTTGCCTCGATTTCCATGCAAGTTCTTCAATTTTATCGCACAGAGATTGGTAGGATCTTATGATTCTTACTAGTAACTGTAGATTGTGAAAAATTACATTTAAGATTTTAATGAAAATTTATGATGTGTTTCAAAAACATATAATTTTTTTTGTTATTTCAAATTCATGTCAAGACCTTAATATTTAATGTGTATAATTGTGTTTTATGACAAATTATATGTGGATGAGATATTTCACCAGATTATTTCTGTCATTTTGGTCATGTGTACAACTCAAATCTCATTTTGATCTAATTTTTATAAATTTTCAATTTAAATGATATAAATGAATTTTAAAGTTTGAAAAAGTGATTTAATATTCAACAAACTCATGTTGGGCTGATAAATATCGAAAAATGAATTTTGGGCTCGAAAAGATGAAAAGTGAAAATATCATAAAAATAGAAAAATTGATGAAACAGTATATATCAAAATCACATTCGAAGGGTGATATTTATATTTTACATTGTAATGTTATGTGTGGGTTGATGAACGGATATCCAGAATTAATATACTTTTTATTTTCACGAGGTGACTTACATGTTTATTTCTGATTATGCGCTAATGTAGAGACCCCATTTTTGCACTTGCCTGATTAATCAACTCATCAACATGATCGCAACGGCTCCCAATGATGGATGTTTATTCCAATGCTTTATTTGTTACTAGATATGTTTCAGAAATTCGGATGAGGTATCTCGAACTAACAAAACCTTAGAAACCACATTACGCTAGGAAAATATAACTCCAAAAATCATCATCTTCCAGGCAAAAAAGAAATTTCACGATAAAATTCACTAAAAAATAATCAAATTACTAAAATACCCCTAACCTCAAAACAACCCTAAAGCCTACATTACGCTTAGGAAAATCCTTTCAAACACATAAAACAACAAATCAAAATCAAATAAATCATTTCGCCAATTTTCACAAAATTTAAAAAAATTACGAAAATGCCCCTCATAAAGTTCACGACCATTTCGTACAAAAAAATTCATAAATGACAAAAATCAATATTCCCATCGAATTTATTATGAAAAATCGATTTCAAAACATCCTAGAACATTTAAAAACAACTTAAAACGTAAAAAGTCATCTCCGATGGCAAAACGATAATTTTATAATTTTAATAATTAAAAATTCTGAAATTAATAATTAAAACATTAATTAATATACAGTGAAATCCTAATTAAAATTAAAATCAATCAAGTAAGATTAAAGTCAAAATTTTAAAGTCAATCAAGTAAAACTAAGTCAAAATTAAAATCAATCAAGTAAGACTAAAATCAAAAAATTAAAGTCAATCAACTAAGACTAAAGTCAAAATTAAAGTTAATCAAGTAAGACTAAAGTCAAAATCTTAAAGTTAATCAAGTAAGACTAAAAGTCAAAACCCTAATAGAATTGTAATTAAACAATAACTCTATTTAAAACAATTCTAATTAAATTATAACTCTATTTAAAACAATTCTAATTAAACACTAAGGGTCTGTTCTTTACAGAAGTCAGCTCTAGCTCCAGAAGCCAACTTCTGGAAGAAGCAGAAGCCTAGAGCCTGAAAAGTTTCATTCAGCAGAAGCCTGTTCGTTACAGAAGCATATAAATTAGAAATTGATGTTCGTTTGACAGCTTTTTATTGCTGGATTCTGGTAAAATGACCAGAATACCTTTAATGTTGATAATGCATCTAAAATGCATAAAAAATGACTAGAATACATTTATATATATATATATATATATATATAAATTATTTTTAATTTAAATAAATTTATAAATTTTATGAATTTTATAATTTTATCAAAATTTCGGTAGCATCTCCTTTTAAAAATGGACATATGAAAGATGACATTAATGCACTGATCATTATTATTGTCTCATCATCATCATCTGTATTATTTTATATAAAAGGTTATAGATGACTAATTTTTGAAAGAAAATTCAAATTTTTTATAAAAAAAATCTAGGATTTCATTTGGTGATTTTTCATTAATCACTGAAAATAAATTATACTAGTCCCTAAACAGATAATATTGAAAGTGCCCTCGATCCACGAGGTGCGCGGATCCGCTTTTGACCCTTGAGGTTTGGGAGTCGCCACCTAGTTATTACCGTCTAGGAACCAAACTGACTCTAAAAAAAGGTAAACATTACTAATCTACGAAAAAAAAAAGGGTCCGGGGATCACGTTACGGGGTTGGAAGGTGTTAGGCACCAACCCCGCCCGGCCAAAGTCGGTCTCTACTAATTTCTCAAATAAGTTACATTGCTAAAAAAACCTAGATAATAAAAAAAATATAAAAAATTATACTTTTCCGATAACAAAGACCTTATTCCTTCAGATCAGACAAAAAATGCTCATTTTACCGTACTCTTTACTTTGTTCTGTCTCTGGATTTGATTTTTGATCTCCGAGGCAAGGTATCACTTTTTTATTGGATCTGGATTCTTCGAGTTTGTTATGGATTTTGGGGTGTTTTTGAAGGGCTTTTAGGTGTTTTTTAGGTTGAAATCAAAGAATGGATGTTAGGTAAGGAGTTGGGGCTTCAAAATTAAGGTTTATGGGAGGCTATGGAGGCTTTTTGACCTACTTCTCTTAGGGTTTATGATTTGATACGAAAATAGGGTGTGAGGACCCCTATTTATAGATTTTTTTTAAAGGTTGATTTAGATTGAATTAGTGTTTTATTAGAATTCTTTTAGTTAGAGTTGTATTTTAATTAGAATTGTTTTAGGTAGAATTGTATTTTAATTAGAATTGTTTTAGGTAGAGTTATATTTTAGTTAGAACTCTATTAAAAATAGTTATTATTTAATTGGAACTCTATTAGGATTTTGACTTTTGGTCTTATTTGATTGACTTTTAATATTTTGACTTTAGTCTTAATTGATTGACTTTTAATATCTTGACTTTAGTCTTGCTTAATTGACTTTAATTTTGACTTTAGTCTTACTTGATTGACTTTAATACCTTGACTTTAATTTTTTGGAGAACCCCTCTCTATTATATCTTTAATTTTTTGGACCCCCAAATGGAAGGGTCCTTAAAGAAATATCTTGCGAACCCTCAACAATTTTACTTGAAAGTCCGATTGATTGATTTTTTTAGTTCAAAATTTTAAATTAATTTTATTAATGTTTCACTTTAATTATTTAATATTTTATTTATTAATTTCAAAAATTTTAATTATGAAAATTGTGAAATTACCGTTTTACCCCCAGAGAGGATTTTTCGCGTTTTAAATCAGTTTTTAATGTTCTAAGATGTTTTAGAATCGATTTTTTGTAAGGAATTCAATGGAAATATTAGTTTGTGTCATTTATAAAATTTTTCGTGTGAGATGGTCATGAACTTTATGAGGGGCATTTTCGTAATTTTGTCAAATTCTGTTAAAATTGACGAAATGATTTATTTGATTTCGATTTGTTATTTTATGTGTTCAAATGAGTTTTCCTAATCGTAACGTAGGCTCTAGGGTTATTTTGATGTTAGGGGTATTTGGTAATTTGGTCAATTTTTTGTGATTTTTATCGTGAAGCTTCTTTTTATTTGAAAAATGATGATTTCTATGTTTCTGAGGTCATATTTTCCTAGCGTAGCGTGGTTTCTACAGTTTTGTCAGTTCGAGATACCTCATTTGGATTTCTGAAACATATCTTGTAACAAAATAAAGCATTGGAATAAACATCCATCATTGGGAATCGTTGCGATCGGGTTGACAAGTTGATTAATCAAGCGAGTGCAAAAATGGGGTGTCTACAAATATATAGTCATCTATGGTAAATTTTAGTTATTTTCCTTTTATCTCAACTGTCATTTGATGAACAGTAAACATTTTATGCTTGTCTTTGAATCCTTAGACTTAAAAAAAATAAGTCTAATTTTATTTTTTATATTAGAACTTGAGATGACATGTTTTTAAGAAAAAATCAAGACTTTTTCGGATAAGATTAAAGACAAAGGTATTTCCATCATTTTACGTCAATATTTCATGGAAGACCAAAGAAAGATTATGTCATCAATTTGAACTTTGAATTTCAAAACACACGAGATTATCTATAATGAGAACTTTTATTGGCACCCCAACTTTTACTTACTACACCCCATCTAAATTTTATAGTTGATGGTGGCAATGTGAAAATGTTAATTCCTATTTTAAATGCAAATTGCTTGGGGTGAAGTCATAATTAATGGTGTGGTAATAACACATCCCTTTATTTATTCTCAAATTTTTATCACCCTCTCTCTTTCCATTATATGTGGCGGACCCATCTAGCACAATTCTTTTTTTATTTTATTTAAAGAAGGGTACAAATCATTTGGTGGAATATTATTTAAAGAAGAAGGGCATTTAAGTCATTTTAAGTAAAATCATTTTCGGTCTTTACTTCGCGCAAAAGCTCATTCGCGGAGCACCTCAAAGGCGACTTCAATTTCGGGCTTCAATCTGAAGCCCCATCAGTTCCAGAAGCCCAAACGAACATACTCCAACGGACTTTTTAGGCTTAAAAGCAATAAAAGCTAAAAAAGTCCAACTCCGAAGCCCAAACGAACAGGGTCTAACTCTATCAAAACAAGTACTTAAAAAATCTATAAATAGGGGTCCCTACAACCTATTTTTGCATTAAAAAATAAACCCTAGAAAAAGTAGGTCAAAAAGTTTTCCTAGCCTTCCATAAATCCTAATTTTGAAGCCCTAACTCCTTATCTAACATCCATACCCCAACTTTAGCTCAAAAAATATCCAAAAATCCTTTTAAAATACCTTGAAATCCATAAAAAATTAGAAAACTCACAGAGCTTAGAAGAAGATACTTCAATTTGGAGATCATAAATCAGATCCGGTGATAGAACGAAGCGGGGAGTGTTGTACGAGGAGCTATTCTATAAAATATGAGGGAACAAACCGTTGCATTCGTAAAGGTAAAAAAAAATTATTTTTATTATTTAAGTATTTTTAGCAATGTAGTTTTATTTGAAAAAAGTAAAGACCGGCATTTGTCGGACGGGATTGGTGCCTAACACCTTCCAACCCTGTAACGTGATCCCCGGACCCGTATTTTCTTTCCCTAAATTAGTGTTATTTACCTTTTAGAGTCAATGTTTGGTTCCTAGACTGTAATAACTAGGTGGCGACTCCCAAAACTTAAAGGTCAAAAGCGGATCCGCGCACCTCAAAGATCGAGGGTGTTTTCAGCTATGTTATGTTATTTATTTTAGGTCAGTAGGCAACTATTGCATGGTAGGAAATTAGATATCCATTCTCAATTTTATAATATTAATTCTTATTTGTTTTCAAAGAAAAATGATATATGTATAAATAATTATTTTGTGAACTGTTAAAGAGCTTGTGAATGCTTGAAGGGATAATCTATTATATCATATGAAATGATATACTATCTTGGGATGTACTATAGGGATAATGAAACTCATACATGGTTGGGACATATATGATAATGGAATCACAATTGAAATCTGAATTTATTCATTTCTATCTTTTTTAGTGAGCTTATAATGTAAAGATGGTCGGTTGTACACAAATAGGGATGTATGATAGGAATCACATGCACATCTAATAGGCATAGACAAAGATGATTAGTCAATGATCACTAACAATCTAGAGTAGTAAAACGTTATAACATATTGAAAATAGACTTATTACTTACGGTCACGTCAAACGACAAGCCTGAGTCGGATAAATGGTCTTGCAAGTGTGGTAAACAATGACTAGCCTCAAAATTAGGAATTAATATTTTATTAGGGAACATCATGTCCCGACTGAAAACGATTCAGTCGTAAAATCTCAACTCTCTAATTTCACTACTCCATCATTGTGTATTATGTATAGGTTGTCTTATTTTGGATTATAAAATGAAAAACATGTTTATTGTTTCAATTTTATCAATTAGATTCATGTAAAAAGAAAATGTTATAGTAAGTATTGTTGATTGATGTGATGTGAATTTTTAACTGTTTAGTTGCTCATCCTTAACTATATGTACCAGTTAATCGTAGTTCATTCTGTAAAATTTTACATGTATTGAAATGATTTATAATGCTTACTTATTCATGATAGGATGAGATTAATGGCAGGAATTGTTTGCTTCCCTACAGGGTAACTATTGTTACTCATATTTTCCTTTTTATTTTTTTAGTTCTACACTTGATGAGGTAAGTGTAGAGTAGCGTTATCAAGTGAGGATCACCTGGTTGGTCAAATAAATCACGAGAGCTCGTTACCTGGTGAGTATTGGGGCTATATCCCCTAACAGCGTTAATTCATCCAGGTGGCATTATAAATTTTGGATTGAAGTTTAGGACTTTTGCTAGAGTGAGGAGTTTTCAATAAAATCATGTATATTATTTATTTCTTCCGCACTCTGATTTACCTTACATTGTTAGATGTATATAGACTTCCGCTATTATTTTATTTTTGTATCTATATGCAGAATATCATGTGTATGATTTATCAGGTATTTGAATGCCTTAGAATGCTAACATAAATAGAGGAAATTATGCCGAAATTTTGAGGAACCACCTAGTATTTCGAGATTTGACATTAAGATTTGTGTTAGTGTTTCGAGGGGTGCCACAGATTTCTTTTGGGAGGTTGGTTGTGGGGGTGGCATGTGTCCTTTATGATGATCATGGATTTTTGTGGTGATCATGATTATAATCTTGGGCTTGAGTAGGGGTTTAGAATGAGCTTTTATATATGTTGAGCTTAGAATTGGGTAATGGTTAGGTTCGGTTGTCATGGAATTGATTTAGGGTCATTGGACTTAGTGATTGGGTTGGATTTATGTTTGTTTTAACATGGGACTTAGGGTGATTAGGGATTGATGGGTTCTAGGTGGGCTTAGAAATGAGATCAAGACTTTATAGATGATTCGAGCCTAAAGGGGTGAGAGTTTGAAAAGATGATGGGGGAGAAAGTGGTAAGATTTAGATGATGAATTAGTCCTTTGGTGGGCCATTGGACTATTAAAAATTCTAAGGCTTTTGATTTAAACAAAAATGATTGAATTTTGAAAATTTGAGACATATAAAATACGTCATTTTTTAGCCCTTTTCAAGTGGGATTCGTTCAAATTGGGGTATCTACAACCCCTAAAAAGAAATCTTAACCCTAATTCAATAATAATTGTCACATGTACCCTCATACAAATTTAATAATTATCTAAAAGGGAAAAGCCTTCCCAACTTAAGGATTCTATCCAAATTAGATAGAATTCCACCCAAACTTTATCACATGTCTACCCTGAGATGTGTTAAGTGGTGTGAATGAATGATCCAGATGGGAGTTAGTATCTATTCATCCACGGTTAGGACCAACACAAAAATATGATTTTTCTCTTCGAATTAGGGATTTCGTTGATGGAATCTAAGGATGATCAATAGTATATCCTTGTTAATCAACACCATCAGGATCAACAATTCGTAACATGAACTAGAGCAACACTATGTCTATTTTTGCTTCGAATAAGTGATTTATGTCTCTTCCCAGCGTCTCTCGAACTTGTTTAGGCTAGAGATTTGGGTCGAGCTTAGATCAAGTATCCGAGTTTTTGATTTTTTTTGTTTTTTTATTTTTTTAGCCGTTCACAGTTTATCCTCATGCGGACCAGGAATAGTTGGATGTTTTGCTTATTTTGTTGCTTTTCTCCTCTTCTATCTTTTTTTTTTTTTTTGACTTGCCCTAGTCTTAGGTTAAGAAATGAACGTGATGGCTCAAAAGGGTTGACTAGGGTGTGATAATTAGTTTGGGATAGCAAAGATGGCCTTTCGTCATCTTAGGGTCAGATCTTAGGCGTAATATTTCTTCATAGTGTCAGCATTGATCGGTTGCGGAAAGACTTGTCCATCCATTTCTATGAGAATCAGAGTTCCTCCCGTCATTACCTTTTTCACGATAAATAGTCCCTCGTAGTTTGGTCAAAATTTTCCCCCGATGTCTTCTTGGATTGGCAAAATTTTCTTCAAAACAAGGTCTCCTGGTGAGAAATCTCTAGGCTTGACTTTTTTTTTGTAGGCACGAGCTATTCATCGTTGGTAAATTTACCCATGACAGATAGCTGCAAGTCATTTTTCTTCTATCAAATTCAACTGATCGAACCGAGCCTGAACCCATTATGATTTCGTCTAGTTCTGCTTCTTTTAAGATCCGGAGGGAGGGAATCTCAACCTCGACGGGTAAGACTGCTTCCATTCCATATACCAATGAGTATGAAGTTGCCCCAATTGAGGTTCGGAATGAAATCCGATAGGCATGAAGGGCGAAAGGCAACATGTCATGCCAACCCTTGTATGTGACTACCATCTTCTCGATGATTCTTTTGATGTTCTTATTGGTAGCCTCAACTGCTCCATTCATCTTAGGTCTGTAGGGTACAAAGTTGTGATGAGTGATCTGGAAGTCTTCGCACATTTTGATCATATCTTTATTCTTGAAGTTCTTAGCATTGTCAGTTACCAATCCACTCGGAAGTCCATACCGACAAATGATGTTATTCTTAATAAACTTCATGATATTGCTCTTAGTGACATTGGCGTATGAAGCCGCTTCTACCCATTTTGTGAAGTAATCGATAGCGATCAAGATGAAGCGATGTCCATTTGAAGCTTTTGGAGAAATCTGCCCAATAACATCCATGCCCCAAAGTGAGAAGGGATAAGGAGTAGTCATGCTATGTAATTCTGAAGGTAGAGCGTTGATCTTATTGGCATAGATCTGGCAAAGATGTCTTTTACGAACGTTCTGATAGCAATCGCTTTCCATTGTAGTCCAGTAATATCCCATTCTCATGATCTTCTTGACAAGCATGTGACCATTCATGTGAGGTCCGCAAACTCCACCACGTACAGTCTCGATCAATCGTTTAGCCTCTGCTTCTATAACGCAATGGAGAAGAACCTCGTGATGTACTTTTTTGAATAGAGTCCCATTACTTAGGAAAAATTGACCTGCCAATCTTTGAATGGTCTTTCGTTCATTTATCATTATATCTGACGGGATGGTTCGATCTTCTAAGTATGCCTTGATGTCTGAATACCACGATTTTTCCTCGGGCTCTGCTATATCCACTGGTAAACAATAGGCTGGTTCGTCTTGGATGCCAATTTCGATAGGATCGATAACTAGGTCTTTTGAAATACTGATCATGGAAGCAAGCGTGGCCAGTGCATCTGCAAACTGATTCTTGGCTCGCGGCATGTAAGTGAATGAGATCCTGGTGAAGTTTGAGCTCAGTTTTTCCAAGTACTCATGGTAAGGGACTAATCTTTGTTCTCGAGTCTTCCATTCTCCGATTGTCTGATAGACCACTAGACTTGAATCCCCAAATACATCGATTTCGTCCACTTCTAAGTCAATTGCTCCTTTTAACCCTGCGATACATGCATCATACTCTACCTCGTTATTGGAACATTGGAATTTCAATCAGATAGCAATCGGAACATGAGATCCATCCGGTTTGATCAAAACTGTCCCTATTCCATTTCCTTTCTGATTTGCAGCTCCATCGAAATACATCTTCCAACCTTGCTCTTCTTCACTATCTTCAACTTCTGTCAACAGGATGGTCTCATCTGGGAAATTCGTCTTTAGTGGCTCATAGTCAGGTAAGGGACGCTCGGCTAAGTAGTCGGCAATGGCTTGTCCCTTGATAGCCTTTTGAGTGACATAGGTGATGTCAAACTCAGATAATAGTAATTGCCATTTTGCAGTGCGACCTGTCAACGCTGACTTCTCGAAGAGATACTTACGAGGGTCCATTCGAGCGATAAGTATAGTTGAGTAGCTGAGGAGGTAGTGACACAATCGTTGAGATGCCCAGACTAGTGCACAACAAGTCTTCTCAAGCGTCGAGTACTTTGCCTCATAATCGGTGAACTTCTTGTTGAGATAGTAAATGGCTGACTCTTTTCGAACTGACTCGTCATGTTGCCCCAGTACACAGCCCATAGATGTTTCTTGCACTAAGATATACATTAGTAAGGGTCGCCCTGGCATAGGAGGAACTAAGACTAGCAGATTGAGCAGATATTTTTTTATCTTGTCAAAGACTTCCTGACAGTCCTTATTCCACGCTTTTGGTACATCTTTTCTCAGTAGTTTGAAGACTAGTTCGCAGATAGGCGTGAGTTGCACAATGAATCTGCTAATATACTGTATTCTACCCAAAAATGCTCTGACGTCCTTTTCTGACACTGGTGCTTTCATTTCAAGAATATACTTGGTCTTTGCTAGATCTATCTCAATGCCTCTTCTACTGACGATAAAGCCTAACAATTTTCCTGATGTTGCTCCGAAGACGCATTTTGCTGGGTTGAGTCTTAGACTGTATTTCCTTAGTCGATCGAATAACTTTCTTAAGTTTATCAAATTATCTTTCTCCAAGTTAGACTTTGCAATCATATCATCCACATAGACCTCCATTTTCTTGTGGATCATATAGTGGAATAAGGTCGTCATTGCACATTGATAAGTTGCCCCGGCGTTCTTGAGCCCGAATGGCATGACTTTGTAATGAAAAGTGCCCTAAGGTGTGATGAATGTTGTCTTCTCCTGGTCTTCTTCGGCCATTTTTATCTGATTGTAGCCTGAGAAACCATCTATGAATGAAAACATACCATGCCCTGTTGTGCTATCGATTAGAATGTCGATGTGGGGTAGTGGAAAATCATCTTTAGGACTAGTTTTGTTCAGATCCCGATAATCGACACACATTCGTACTTTTCCATCCTTCTTTGGTACAGGAACGACATTGGCAAACCATTCGGGGTACGTGGATTCTACGAGAAATCCTGCTTGAAACTGTTTCATTACTTCATCTTTGACCTTGAGTGTCTATTCTGGCTTGAGTCTTCTCAACTTTTACTTGATCAATTTGCTCCCATGAGCAATCGACAGTTTATGAACAACGAGATCTGTGTCTAAGCCGAGCATATTTCTGTAGGATCAGGCAAAGATGTCTTAATAGTTATGCAGTAGTTCAATCATTTCTTCTTTCTGCTGAGGGGTTAACAAGGCTTCGATTTTTACAACACGTGGGTCATCTTCAGTGCCGAGATTAACTGAGTCTGTATCCTCAATGTTTGGCTAAACACATTTTTCATATCGTTCTAGAAGGTCTTTGATTTCTTTAAGAGGATATTCCACTTTGTCCTCAGACCCTTCCTCGATTCCCATGAGATCGAAGTCATACTCATCCCTTTCATATTCTATTATGTCCAAAGGTCCATTCGATTGAGACAAATCCCTTAAATTCTGATAAAAGTCTTTTTTTGATTTTTGGAATATATCTATTTTTTTGAGATTTTGAAAGCTTTTTGATTTTTTTATTTTTTGAAGAATTTTTTATTTTTTATATTTTTGAAGACTATTTGATTTTTTTGATTTTTGGGTGCTATTTTCCGGACACCTGAAATAAAAAGAACAATCGTGCACATTCATTAGTAAAGATAGAGAGCCCTCAAAATAGTCTTTACCCGAGGACGAGGGCTCGTTATGATCCTCGGGCAAATTGATTTTGCCTAACGGCATTTTTTTAGGCCTCAGTAGCCTCAAGGGTTAGAGGGAATTCTTCCCAATTGTTCAAAATCTCTTCTTCTTTGACAGGGTGGATAAGGTAAGAAAGTGGTTTGTTTGGTGATTCGGTGATGACCATGATCTCTGATGGATTGTTGTTAGAATTTGGCATAACTCCTCCTAAGCTCAATAGGATGACGACTGATGCCCAGTCAATGCCAGTGGGAAAGGGTGAATCTTTCTCTTTGTTCACGGTGATTTCTACTTTTGTAGGTTTCCTTGTCATTTCTGTTAGATTCTCGTTGGAATCCTCATTGAATAAGATATCCATGCTCTCCACGAGGGATGGTTGGGACTCAACAACTGAGTCTTCTCGAATGCGCTAGGGTTTGAAACTTATTATTTTCTTCTTTCTGGCTGACTTTGTTGGCAGTGGTTCCGATAGATTGTCGGGTCTGACATGTGATTTCGGGAAGCTGATACTGATGTGAGGAACCTTGCCCAGATTCCAAACGTTTGGCTCTCGATTATATCGTCTTGCTAATCGGAGTTCTCTTTTCTTTTCGTTTATGTCAGCAATGTCTTTCTTTGTAGGTCTGAAGCCGAGACCGAAGTAAGGCGTGTGCTTGTTTGCAATGATTAGTGTAGCTTTCCCTCTTCCTCATGGTCCCAACCCTTGTCTAGGTCGATAACCTACTTTCTTCAGAACTCGTCCAACCCTCAGATTTTCCCTTGACAGCTCTGCCTTTACCTTCTCTTTCCCCTTTTCAACATGATTGACAGCAGCGAATTGGTAGGAATGGTAAAGTGTTTTGTCCTTCGTCATCTCAATGTCAATAAATGGGACGTCTAGAGCTCTCCCCGCCGGGATGAGATTTTCTGCTAGTAACGATATCATTCTCTGCTCCATGATGAATTTGACTCTTTAGTGCAACGAAAACGGTACAGCCCCTGCTATATGGATCCACAGCCTGCCCAGTAGCAAGTTGAAGGTTGTAGGTATCTCCATAACCTCGAATGTTACCTCGAAGGTACAGGATCTTATAGTGTTGGTAAATCTATCTCTCCCAGAGAGTCCCTTCTCGAGCTGTCGAAACCTCGGACAACCTTATTGTTGGGTTTAACATGCGACCAGTCCGCATTAAGTTTTCGAAAGGTTTCGAGAGGACAGACATTGAGGGCTGAACCATTATCGATTAACACCCTAGCAACCATCATGCCCTTGTACATGACCATGATATTTAGTGGCTCGACGTGCCCCCATCCCTCTGGTACGAACTCATTTTTTGTGAAGACAATGGGGTTGGGAGCCATGATTTGACCCACTGTTTGTTCTAACTGTGTTGACGAAGTAGTTATAGGTACATGCGATTTTTCAAGAATTCTCAACAGTGCTTCTTAATGTTCTCCTGACTTTTGTAATAGACCCAGGATGTTGATCTGAGCTGACTGTTTGTTCAGTTGATCCATGACATTGTGCTCACTCTTACGAATGAGATTAATGAAGTCTGATGCTTCCTTGTCTGTCACCTTCCCTATTTTCTCTTCTTTTTCCTCTTCGTTTATCTTGTCATTCCCATTTTCCTTTCTTTTCTTCTCATCCATTGTTTCTTTTGCCTCCTCCCTGATGCTTACCTCTTTTATCGGTACCCTCTGACACTTCCCTACTCTTGTCATATGGCCAATGTTGGCCACCATTGCCCTTTTCATTATTTCGATCCTTGCGGTCGTAGTAACAGTGGTTTCATAGCTCCAAGGAACCGCTTGGTTAGAGTTATATGGGGATGGTTTTGGTGAGCGTATAGTTATTGGGGATGGATCGGGCTTCACATTGAGGACGAGAGGTGGTGGTTGCGTTTTGGATGTTGTGGGGATGGGAGAAGCTACTTGAAAAGTCGATGGAGTGTATGGAATGATGAATGGTGGATGTGAGGATGAGGTGTATGTATATGAAAGACGGGTCGAGTCATATTTTGAGGACTTGGCAATGTGTACGGTATGATGAGAGGTGGCCTGGTAGAAGTATTTTGATGAGTGGGATGGATGGTGAGATCAACCATTTTCAATGGCGGTCGTGTATTTTGATGTTGGTTTGTTGTGTATTGGTTGATGGTGCTAACTGTTGACGTCTTTGACTCCCTTGTTAGGTGGATTCTAATCTTCGATCCGATAGGAACTATCAAAGTTGATGGATTAAAATCGGGTTCCCCAAGAATGACATTTACTCTGTCTCCACTTCCCCCTCCATTGTGGGTAGGTAGGGGGTTTCGGTTGATGTTCTGCTGTTGAGTGGGATTCGCTGGTCCATCCAGTATGAGTATTTTTTTATTTATCAAATTTTACACCTGGTGCTTGAGTTGCCAGCACTGATCAGTAGAGTGCCCCGGTGCACCCATATGAAATTCACAAAATAAGCTGGGGTTATACCCTGGTTCTTTCGCAGCCTCTGGATTTGGTGGTTGTTTTGTGAGGTACTCTCCCCTAAGCAAGATCAAAAATAATTCTGTCAGCGTCATAGGCAATCTGGTGAATACCCTGTTTACCCTGTTGGGCCGTGCTTGTTGATTTTGCCCATATTGTGGTGCTGGTTATGCTTGTCGAGGAATTGTCTGAAAGGGATTCTACGGTGCTGGAGCCCAAGCAGCTCGAGGTACTGGCGTCCAAGGGACTTGTGGTGCCTACGGCCTCTGAATTGGTGCCTGAATGAAAAGAGGTTGGCTGGGTTGTACATTGTTGACTTGAGTTTCCTCTTTCTTTTTGACAAAAGGCACTAACTTCTTCTGTGTCGATGTCCATGCTGATGCACTTAGAGCTGTGAAGTCAAATATTAAACCAGTTCGGATCCCGTCCTCGACCCGATCTGCCACTTGAACAAGATTGGAGAAAGTGCCCATGGTATGCCCTACTAGATGAGTGTAGAACGAATGTCCCAATGTAGAGATAAATGTGGTATTCATCTCTTGTTTGGTCATAACGGGCCATACCTGAGAAGTTGACTCTCGTCACCTTTGGGCGTATTCCTTCACTGTTTCCTTCTGCTTCCTCATCATACTAGCCATATCATTTCGGTCTAGACCTACATCTGTGTTGAATTGGTAATTGTGCCAGAACATTTCAGCCAGGTCTTGCCAGTTTTTTATGAGCGTGTAATCTAGTCCTGAAAATCACTTGAGGGCAAGCCCCGTTAAGCTTCTTTGGAATAACTGTACCAGTAGCCTGTCATCTTCGCAATATTGGCACATAGATTCATAGTATAATTTCAAGCGTGACAGCGGACACCCCACTCCATTATATTTCTCAAATTCTGAGCATTTGAACTTAGCCGGCAGCTGGGCATTGGGATTGAAGCAAAGGTCCCTGAACCTTGTCCCTCATAAAGTATTTATACCCTTCATTCATCTCATTTCCTCTTGGAGAGACTCTATCTGCGGGGTCATTTTGTTATCAGTAGCATTTTTGGCCTCGGACACCCTGAAATCACACTCATCATCTGGGATTACCACCGGAGGTGGTTGATTCTGTGGGATGTAAAGTGGAGGGCCCTGATACATTGGCACAGTAGGAGGTGAGGTGGTCTGTTGATCTGGTCGTGTTTATTCAGGGGGTTTCGGATTTGATCTAGATGCTTGGTGCTGAGCGACTTGCGCTTGTAGAAAATTAGTACTACTAAAAACAACCATCAACATTTGTTCCTGTCTTTTCGTTGTTTATACTAGCTTTGCTATCATTGCATTAGCTTCGGCAAGTTCACTTGTCGCAGGTTGTGGGTCCTCTGAGTTGCTCATAGTTGATGTAGATCGAAGGAAATATGGCTTCTCAGGGTGTTTGTATTTCTTTCGTTTGGCCACCTTGAGCGTACAGAAGACCAAACATTACTGTTTTGTTTACAAAAGGAATATGCATAATGTTTTATTAAATTCGATAATTATTCGGGATAACACCCAAAAGGAAAATTTTAGTTATGTAAAAAAATGTGGTTCGTTAGCGCAGAGCTGGATCGTTTAAGAAAAAAAAATTACATTAGCACGAGGCTAGCATTAGCACGGAGCTGGCATCAACGCGGAGTTGGAAGAATATTTTGAAAACGAATTACATCAGCTGGAGCTGGCATCAACACGGAGTCGGTATAATTAAAAAGTGATTACATCAGCACAAAGCTAGCATCAGCACGGAGCTGGCATCAATACGGAGTTGGTAAAATATTTTTAAAAAGAAATTACATCAGTCGAAGCTGGCATCAACATGGAGTCGGTAAAATAAAAAACGATTACATCAGCACGGAGCTGGCATCAACATGGAGTGATAAAAATATTTTGAAAAGGGAATTTCATCAGCACGGGGTTGGCATCGACACAGAGTCAGTAAAAAATTTTCAAAAAAAATTACATCAGCCAGAGCTTGCATCGACACGAAGTCGGTAAAATTAAAAAGATTTCATCAGCACGGAGCTGACATCGACACGGAGTCGATAAAATTAAAAAGATTTCATCAGTACGGAGCTGGCATCGACACGGAGTTGATAAAATTTAAAAATGATTTCATCAGTACAGAACTGGCATCGACTCGGAGTCGGTAAAATTTAAAAATGATTTCATCAGCACGGAGCTGGCATCGACACGGAGTCGGTAAAATTAAAAAGATTTCATCAGTACGGAGCTGGCATCGACATTGAGTCGGTAAAATTTATAAATGATTTCATCAGCACGGAGCTAGCATCGACACGGAGTCGGTAAAATTTAAAGACGATTTCATCAGCACGGAGCTAGCATCGACATGAAGTCGGTAAAATTTTAAAAATGATTTCATCAGCACGGAGCTAGCATCGATACTGAGTCGAGAAAATTAAAAAGTGATTTCATCAGCACGGAGCTGGCATCGACTCGAAGTCAGTAAAATTTAAAAACAATTTCATCAGCACGGAGCTGGCATCGACACGGAGTCGGTAAGACATTTTTGAGAAGTAGATTTAACTGGAACAAGTTGAGTTGTTTTATTAGTTGTCATCCTTGCTAGATCCTTGATGGATCATGGACTTGAGTCAAAATCGGATATGGGTTGTGGACCCATTCTGAGATGGATATGGGTTGTAGACCCATTTGAGGTGGATTATCAATTGTTGTGTTACCCATTTGATAACATTTTGGTGAATCTTGTGATTTTATTGCACACCAACCCATTAAAGAATTCATTTATGCAATGATTATTCACAAAGAAACTAAAGGAGATTTTATTGAACTATTGAAAATTGTTTTAGAGATAAAATTTTCATTGAATAACAACTTTCAATAACATTAACTTAGATTTTTTTACATGGACGCTTGGATTTGTTTTGATCGTCATTAGGATTACTAGGACAATTAGGCTTGCTTCTCTTAGTTCTAACGACTAGCTCTTTGAGCTCTGTTGGTCCATCTGGATATCCTAAGGTGCGCTTGTTCCATACCTTTTCAATGAGATGCACTAACTTTTCAGTCAATGGTTCGGGAGGAAAAATTTCTTTGTATTGAAGTAGCGAAAACTCTATAAGTACTCCGTACTATTCTGGGATCAAGACAGGTTGGTAAAAAGATGTCTCCTCCAATCCAATCAAACGGACATAATAGGATCCTTTGGTACCTAAGACAGGGTAGTCAGCCATCCACAAAAGACATCTCAAACCAATATGACGGGCAAGGCGAGAATCCAACCATTTGCTCCAAGCCTTGACTGAGTTGTGATGCACTAATATATTTCTCTTGGAAAAGTATTCTGACCTATACTCGAGGGTTGAAGGAATGTCCACAATTTTAAAATGGTCGTAGAGCCACATATAAAGTAGGTGAGGGCTTCCTTTGAAATCCCTTCCCTCATCATTTTTTATGGCATCCAAACCTGAGAAGGTTTCAACTAGAATGAGAGGTATAGGGTTGGCTTTTCTGGAGAGTTGGGAAGCTATCTCTATGAAGGACTCAGGAATAGTTTGACCCTCACTTTTGGAGGTTAGTATGTATTGGGCTAAGATCCCTAAACATAACCGATAGTCTCTAGTGGCTCTCCAAGTTTCTGATTTTAGATTGATGGGATGATTGCAGGAGTGGTATGGACTCAATAAGGGTACTAAATCCAATCTCCCGTTACGGACTAAGGCCTTGGCTTCTTCTTTTGAAATGTTTAGGCCTGTGACGAGGTCACCAGAATATCCCGTCTTCAATGAAGACCTGACTAGAGGACCTGAAGTAGATATCCCCATGATGCCACAATAATCTTCATGAGTAGGAAACAAATGCATATGCCCAATGTGGAAGATGTGAAGATAAGGGTTCCAACGCTTAGCCATAACGCGCAAAAGGTTCCAATCTATCTCAAACTCGTGGAAGTACAGGGCGCATCTCAACATGAATTTTCCAAAGTTGAATTTCTCTATGGTGTGCATCCCCGTGATGGTTGTTTTGACCAACTGGTCGATTGGATTATTGTCTGCAGCCAGCATCTTGAGTTGACACAAAAGAATAGTTCAGTACATTTCCAAGGTCCATGCAAAACATATATTTGTAAGTCATTTTGTTTTTTTTTTAACAAAATAATAAATCTTTTGTAAAATATTTTTCCTTTTTTTTTCTTTTAGAAAATATTTTTCTTCTCTTGAAATGGGTTGGGACCCGAATTAGAGTAAAAAGAACTTAAACGCCATTTCGACTTAAATGGTTCAGTCCATCGTGATCGTTAAATCAAGATGAACTGGGTCATTGTGCATCACTACCATATTTAAAATGGATTCTTTATTGGGTTGGTGCACCTATTAAACAAATAGTCTGATTATCTTGAGGAAAACATTGTAACTTCCTAATCTCAATAATTTGTAATGTCCATTTTCGAGGGAACACCCACAATAAGTTCGAGTTGTGACATATAGGAAGGTTTTTTAGACTCTAAGTTTACTATTTGCAATGCAATTTATCTAGCCACCCTTGCCCAAGTACATCTATATACTTCTCGAGCGTACTCAATCAGACGATACGTAGTTACTTGGTTTGATATATCGTATAGGTGATAATCTAAGTCTCCAACTCAAATCTCTGAAGTAAAAAACAGTCAGTTTAATCCCCAGTTGAGAGGTGGCGCACGATGCAGAGCAAGGGCACTCTTAAGTCACCTCTCGTCTAGAATAGACGTCGTTTATCCCCCTAGTACCGTAGTACGGCGGGGTAGGATTTCGGTTAGGCACTGATTTTGACCAAGAAGTGCAATTAGATTACTTTGATATACCGTATAGGTACGAGTCTAAGGTTGTAGCTTTCATAAATGATTTTCGCATCCTGCGAGGGGATCGACCATGTACTAGTACTACGTTAGCAATCGGGACATGTGACCATGCGACTTACAATAGGACAAAGGGTCAGGTCGCTCCAACATGGGTGTATCAATATACCTTTCAGAATCACCCGATCAAACGGTACTGATGCCCCAGTTTTATATACCTTACGGTACGTGATTGGAGTTGTAATTTTCATGAATGACGTCGCATTTTCGAGGAGACCGGATCACGCACTAGTGCCACGTTGGCTATTAGGGACATAAAAGTGTGCAATGCAGTAAAGTAAACGTGCTAGTGGTGTGTGTAAATAGGATAGGGTGTGCCCGGGG
The DNA here is from genome assembly GCF_017979445.1 of Akebia trifoliata. Classification (NCBI taxonomy): domain Eukaryota; kingdom Viridiplantae; phylum Streptophyta; class Magnoliopsida; order Ranunculales; family Lardizabalaceae; genus Akebia; species Akebia trifoliata. Next base: position 35,950 of record NW_028236835.1, read on the forward strand.
CATTTTCTAAATGAGAGGGCCCGTTGGCCAGATCAAACTATTCCTACATAGATGTCACATAACTGAAAGACTATCAAATCCATTACATCCACATTGTAAACACATTAAAATATACCTATAGAGACCATGACTTTTTAGATAATTAGTCCATAAGGGTAGCACATTCATAGTTAAGCATCAACCAATCGATTTTTTTCATCATTTTTTTTATAAATGAACTAATCATGAAAGGACTTCTATTTTTATTTTTATTTTTGTATGGTCCAACCAATGATCGCTTTGAATTTTTATTTTGGTTAATAAATAAAAAAAATGGCGAGCGGTACGTCCTAAGTTTAACAAAAAGTGATCCGTTTGATCTTTTGAAGTTTTAAAACTAAAAAAAAAAATAAAGTCCAAGAGGAAAGTTGTCAAGACTGACGTAAGGAACAAACTGAGCAAAAAAAAATTTAATTAATTAATTTTTTTTTGTACTCATTTTGAGGCACATTGCCTCTGGTTTTTGGCATGGGCCAAATTTTTTTTTATGCCCTTTTTTTTTACTCATTTTGTATTCTGACAAGACGTCAAACAGAAATACTAACATAAACGATAGTAAACAAGCTCAAAAACCGATTCTGACTTGACAAAATCTTGCTAACTTTGTCACATTTGAAAGAAAATTTTGTTCTACCCCAAATCGATATGCACTAATAGTTAATAGAAAATCAGACGAGAAAGTTACAGTTTAAGTTCGACTGTCCATTCGGCAAAAAAATTTTTTTTTTTTAAAACTCATTTTGAGGCACATTGCCTCTGATTTTTGTCTTGGGCCAAAGAAATTCTTTTTTTTTTCATTTTTTTATGATATGCATGCTTAAAAGAGACAAAATCGGAGAAATAAAGAAGAAATCGATTTTTTTTCCTTTTTTTTTATTTTTTTTTTAACCCAAGGGAGTAAATAAGAAAAAGAAACTCACCTAAAAAATAAATACAACAAATAATGTTAGCTTGCAAATAAGACTATTTTGAAATTTTTTTTTTCAAAATGACCGAGTTGACACGAGGGTAGAACCTTTACTCCCCAGTGGAGGTGCCAAGCTGTAGATACGTGGTTTCATCATTACGACGACCACATCTACTAAGGATTGGAGTCACCACCATTCATTTTTGTAAGTGGGTGTGAATGATCACCCGATGTACATTTTTCAAAAAAACGACATTTTGACATTTAGTGACTCACGATGGATAGGAACTAATCAAACCTTAAGATTCGGGGTAAGTGGCTCAATTGGAGAAAAGGGAAGGTGTTAGACACCCTTTTCTCCCCGTTAAGTGGTGGTAACCTTAACTCAACTCGGTTATTTTAATCGAAAATATAAGAAAAAAATGAAGTGCCACGTGTTGTGTATTTGTACCCTAAATAGGGGTTTACTTTCGACTCGATCATAGGATCATCCCATTGATAGAGATGATCCTTATAGATCCTTAGCCTTGAGGTCCATTCATCCTAAGTCATTTAAAATAAAATGAAGATGAGAGGGGATAATAGAAGAGGGAGGAGGAGAGGGTAGAGAGAAGAAGGGGGTATAGAGTCTTGAACCCACCTTAAAGCTTCTTTTCTCTTCTTTCTTTATTCTTCTATGTCTTCTTGAGTCCTTAGTAGACTATGAGAGAATGTGTATATTTTTTTTAGAAGATTATTGTGAAAGTAGAATAGTAGAGGAGAGGTGAGTAGGGATTTGAGTTCTCTTTTTTTTTATGTGAGACTTGGTAAGAGATTTTTTGTGAGAGTTGGGGATCTTTTTTTGGGAAGAGGATGAAGGTATTTATAGATGTTGAAGGATTATTTTAGGGATATAATGGGGTGAAATGAAGAAAAGTGGTAGAATGGTGTGGGGTTTAAGAGAAAGGTGGGGGTAAATTAGAGATGATTGAAGGGCATTTGTGTAAAAAGGGTAAATGGGTTGTTTTACAATCCAAATTGGTTGGATCTTTCAACCCATTTGGATTGTGTATTAGATGGAATAAAATAAATGAGAGTGGTTGAGAGGATGGGATTGTGTAAGAGAGTAATTAATTGGTTAAGTGAGTTGAGGGGATGAGATTTTAATTAAAAGAAGGATTGTGTAAGAGGGTGGTTGATGATATTTTGGGAAGGTGTGGGAGATGATTCCATGTGTCAAAATGGGTGGAGATGAAGGGTTGAGATGGGTTAATGGGAAATGATTAGTGTTTGATTTGATAGGAAGGGTGTGGGTTTAGATTGTAGATGTGGGTTTTGTAGGGAATGATTAGGGTAGATTAGGGAGAGGTATAGGTTAGGGGTGTGGGTAGATTAGATTTTTTTTTAAGAAAAGATGATGAGTTGATGTAGGTAGATTAGGGGAGGTATAGGTTAGGGGTTTGGGTAGATGATATTTAAAGAAAAGGTATTGGGATAGATTGGGGATGAGGGAGATGAGTTGGGGTGGTGACATGTTGTCCACCTTGATTATCAAGATGGTAATTGGTTGATGTGGATAGTGGTTTGTAGGTTAGGATTATGGATGTGAATTGGATATGGATAAATGTTTGTGGGCTTTTTAGTGTATTGGGCTTGGGTTATGGAATGGTTTTGGATTATTGGATTGGGTAGTGTTTGTTTTGGATTGGATTTTTTAAGGTGGGTATGTTTTAAGTTTTAGGTGGTGTGGGATTGGATTTAGGTTAAGGGATAAGGTGAGAAATGTAATTTGTGAGTGTTGAGGGTTCATGGGCCTTAGGCGGGCTTAGAATTTCTTCGAATTAGGAGTGGAACGGTGAGGGGTAAGGAAGGTGGAGATGGTCCCAAGCCTCATTTTACATTTTTTATCTTTTTGGGAATTTTTAGAATTATTGGATTGATCGAAATGCCACGTGTTGGCAAATCGGGCTTTTTAGGCCCGTCGGATAATTTCATTGAGAATTCGTCATTTTCGATTGTGGGAATGGCACGGCGAATATTGGAAAAGCGTAAGATAGGCCGAGTCCTTTTGGTGGGCCCCCTAGACCCTTAGGGGGTCTTAAGGGTCTTGATTTGATCAAAATGTCATATTTCGATTTATTTGGGCTTTTGAGGCCCGTTGACAATTTTTATTGAAAAATGTGTATTTTTGAGCCCTTTCGAGTAGGGGCCCGTTTAAATTGGGGTGTCTACAGTGGCAAGCCCTCATATTAAGCGTGAATGGTATTAGTAATCATTGCTTGCAGTTGTTGAACAGAAAAAGAGACAACAAATCTTTGTGGTGGATCTCACAAAGTATTTCATGAGTCAGAATAGTCTCTTTTTTGTTCTTCTTCGTACAGAGCCATATACATTTCATGAGTGAATCTTAAAAGATGCAAGGGTCCAGCGTTTGATTCATTCTCTTTATCCTTCTTCTCCAAACGACTGACTAGGGTGGCAATTTGAATGTCGTTCTCTTTCATTATCTTTGTCGACATGTTGATTGTGTCTGCTATCTACACGACTTATTCTTCTATTATTGGTACTCCAACTGTCATCACTGCTCTGATGGAGGTGTGAGTCTATGATGGAGAAGTGATTGATAGAAATCCAGATGATCCCTTACTTGACTTGAATCAGATCCATAATCCAATGAGTTGTCTTCCACATCATTTGCCCACGCCATTTTTGTAGTTGGTATCGTTTTCGTGGCACACTTCTAAAGATGCTCAACAAGTTGAGAGCCATTAATTTTTGTCATAGTTCATGTCACATGGTGATCACGACTTACGACCTGAGTAGATTCAGTGTTGGAAGAGGCTACTTTCTTGCCGTTCTCCATAGTAATGATAACGTTGACATTGTGAGATGCCATCATTATCGTTGGTGTTTTTTGTAGTTGACTGAAAGATGAGAAGTTGAAATAGTCCCACTAGGCGTGTCAACAATTTGTCAACAACAAATTTTAAGGATCTACCTCGAGATCCATGAAACAAAATCGCAAATGGTTTTATATTGATTTTGATATTTAAAAAAAGGAAATATAGATCTTAGAGTTATCCTCTGATTAACATTCAAGTACAATAATAGTGAGACATGTGTGTAGCTTTCTTCTCTCTAGGTTTCACGCGTAATCGGTTGAGAAGGTTGCTTTAACGGTGGTATTTTTGTGTTTGATCTTCTATAGAAGCTTCTGTAGATTTTCCTCTTTCTAGACCTGTTTTATCAGTTGAGAAGAATTTCTTGACTTTTAGAAAAGAGCTTTAGGCTTCATCTTCTCTTTAATCGGAGTTTAAATCTCTTAAAGAACTTTGTTTCGTCTCTAGAGGGGAACTTGGGAGTTTCTTCTCTAAAGGGAGAGCTTTTGTCTTCTAAGAGAAAATGATCCGGTCTCCCATAAATGAGGGAGGCTTTGGTATTTATAGATTTAAGACAATTTAACTTTTCGATGATACCCCGACTTAGACAGCTTTGATTGGTTCATCTAAAGGTTAAATTCGTCTAAATCCAATTTTAAAGATTCTATAGATTGTCGGTGGACCAAACTTATTTATTTGGGGCTATGACCCAATACTTAATGTGGATTACTTGATTTAGATCATGGGCTTTATTCACGAAAACTCAAAACCCACTCCTTAGAAAGCCTATTCCCAATCAATGGACCTAAGTTGGATATGTGGCCAATTTATGATTTTAGGGACCTCATTTTTTTTAAATAAAATTTGTAAAAGGCCTTCATAAAAATTTGATGCCTACAAAGCGGTTGCCCTTGGTACACGGGTGGCCCTAATGAACAATTAGGGTACCTTTATAATTTCCCTTTCTTTTTTTTTTTTTTTTTCCTTTTTAAATGTCATCTTTGTATTTATTGTAACCTTCACACACTACAGGTTTTTTTTTAGGGATTAGCTTCTTTAGGAATATTTTTCCATATCAACCGTTCAACATTGGATTTCTCCCTATCTATCACAAATAACAATGTAAACTTATCCTAATGGAACGATAACGCCAGCCCTGATTTGACTGTTATATGGCCCTTCAAAAATGGGTTATTTAGATAGACCCCACATTTTGGGGAATAATTGAGATACATCCTATGTTTTAAACCGATGACATACCTCCTTATCTCTATCCTCTCCATTCTCTTATAAATAATCGAGACTTAAATGTCCTCATCTTCAACTTCTAGTAAAAAATCATTAATTTTTCTTTCCAAAACCAGTTATCTTTAACCTCTATGATAAATATTATTTTTAATCCATTCAAATTCATATACAATCCATTATTCCAACCTTACCTTAATACCTTCTATAAAGTCAATGGCATTTCTACGTTAAATTCCATTGTCAGTTTATTCGAAAAATATTATCTTATACTTGAGACTTTTAAGTAAATATAATCTTAAGATTGATGATGAGGGTAACACTACGTCATATTGCATTTTTCGCGACGGCGTAATTGTGCTAAAAACGACTGCTTAAGGCTGTCATTAATTGCGACAGTTTTAATCTGTCGTTTAACCATCGTTTCTACGGAAGAAGTAAAAGTTGGGGTGCCAATAGCCATTCTAAAAGAGAGAGAAAATGACTCTCTGTCTCTGTGATCTCTCGTTCACTCTCTCTCTCTCTCGTCCTCGACTCTCTGTCTCTCGTCCTCAGATAGAACTCGACTTCCGCCATTGTCGAATGCTCCTCTCACTCTCAGTCTTTACTCGTCTGTCTCGTCTCTCTCTCTCTCTCTCTCTCTCTCTCTCGCTCTCTCTCTCTCTTTCTCTCTCATTCTCTTCTCGAATCTCTCTTCTCAAATCTCTCTCTCGGATCTCAATTCTCGAATCTCTCTCTCTTGGATCTATCTTCTCGAATCAACTCTAAGCTTTGATCTAGCGTTTCTCCTTCTCTCTCTCTCTCTGAATCAATCAGGTTTTTCATTTTTGAAAGTAGATCGTTCGGATTTTTTTTTTTTTTTGGAAAGAAACTGATTGGAGTTTGATTTAAAGATCTTTGCTCGATCTCTCACTCTCAGAATCTGTGATTTTGAAGATGCAATCATTTTCGATTTGCAAGTTTTAGGGCATAATCGATCGGCGTTTAATTGAAAGTTTTAGGGTTTTGTTCGATTGACCGAATCTTCAGGTATGTTAATGTTTTTGATTGAATCTAAGATTTTTTTTAATTAATTTAGGATTTCAAATGTTTTGAAGATTGCATTCAACATTTTAGATTATTCTTGTTTGATTTTGAAGTTTTTCCTTAATATTGTATTTCTTTCAGATTAATATGCACCAACTGTTTGTAAAAATTCCTAAGAGAATCGAATCTATTACAACTAGTGCATATTCATTTAATCTAAAAGAATTAATTATTTAAGTAAAGGCGTAAGAACCATCTGGATCAACATAACAGCGGTAAATATATATTCTTCCAGAATCCCAATCAAGGCTCTGTAAACAAAAAGAAATAATGTGTCATGCAATCAATAAATTACATTTCAGATAAGAAAGACAAAGATGTTGCCCCCACCACCACCATTAGATAGACAATGCCGTTACAATTTCATTTCTATTTGCCTAATTTTGGCTGAACCTCTAAAAGATATTAACTACAAAAAGTAATTACATGTTGTTGTAATAAGTATACGTACTAGAATCCACCTTAATTATACATGAGAGCAAGTTAAGTCAAGTATCCTCATTCTTGAAAGAATTCACAATGTAATATATGATTGGGCTTTCTAGAACCTCTGTAAATTCATTCTTTACTTTGCAACTCACTCCATTGAAATTTCACAATGTATATCATATGGTGGTACCTAGTAATCTGAAGGTTACAGAAGTTAGACACAAAATAATTGAATATGGATAGTATATGTGGGCGATATGCCAAAGACATGTGAGCTTCAAAAGAAAAAAATAAGTACGAAAAGACGGAATATTTTACCTTGTTTCTATTTGTTTCCTCAATACATTTCTGCCGTGCCCAACAAGTCTCCAAAGTTGTGATTCAAACTCAATCAAGGGTAAGTTTTTCATACTTTGAATCAAATCCACTAAGATGGATTCCTCCAGCTTCTTCCTATCAATTGTAATCGTCCATTCAAGTCCATGCACAACCATAGAAAATAAGAATAATAATAAATTAAACATTAACGTACTTCCCACAGTAGCTTAAAATCAAGAAGGCCTTCCTGAATTCTAGTTCGCCCAAAGATAGTAGATGGGGACTAGTTGGTGGTGGTGGTCTTGTAGGTGTCTTGTCCGAACTTGAAATAGAATTCAAGTTCATCTGTCCCTTTGGTTTTGGCTCCTCCAAATTTGAAAAAGGCAATTTTGTGTCCCTTTGGTGGTGGTCTTATAGGTGTCCTGTCCGAACTTGAAGGATTTTTTTTTCTTTTTGTTCTTTCAAACACAACTTGAATTTTCTCCAATCTATTAAAATGGAATAAAAGACTTAATTGTAATCTACATTATTAGAGACATGCTTCATTTCGTGTACGTGGCTGACTAAATCAGAAATTGAAAATGTCAAAGGAGACAAGCAGTTTTGGAGAGTCTAAGAGAATCCAAGGTACCCCGTATACACAGTATAAGAGTAGATTCCAAAGTCCAAACAGAATAATGGAGTCTCCATTGAACTGAGCCCAACTAGAGGATCAATAGGCAGAAACTTTATCAGATTCTAATATCTATTTTTGCCTTTTCTCTAATGTGCAATTCATCTTATTGTCCATTGCAAACACAAGAGGACACAATACATTGTATAGACCGCTCAAGTCATTGGGCTTAAAGTACAGCCAACTTTGGTACCATCACCTTTCATTGTCTAGGCTCTTGAGAACCTCTCTATATATATAAAGAACTCAACTGAATAACCAATCAAACTAGTTTAGCTTGGGTATTCTTTCAATCTCTCTTCTCAAACCTTGTGAACTAATATCATGGCTGCCTTCCTTTCTCTCTCTCCAGCTCCTTTGGTCACCCTTCCTGCTGCTCCACAGATCAAAAGCACCATGTGCCAACAAAACAGCTTTCCCATTATTGTAAGTGCCACCATTTACATGTACTCATGTTTATATATATGTGTGCGTGTGAGAGAGAGAGAGAGAGGTAATTTTTCGCTAAAACTTCTCGCCATGGTGATCATCCTTAACCATATGATAATTGATCAAATTACCCACCTTCCCCTGTTGCATATGTATATAACTTTACGACGAGATGATAAGTATTTAGGTGATGAGATGCAAGGCGTGCTCCCATATTGTTCTTTTAGTAAAAAATTCAACTCTTTTTCTTCAAAAATTCTATTGAAGTTTCATTCCTTTATTTCGATGTCATCCCATAGTTAGAAGTACTATTTTTTTTTAAAACTAGAATAAGTGTAATAGTACACAGAAATATGTTACATATAAAGAGATTATTTTCATATTTAAATATATATATATGTGTAATGAAAGCTAAAATGTCCATGTTATTCTTTGCCATCCCAAGAACACTGATGTTGGGGGCAATAGTAACAGATTTCTATATCTACTGTTGTTATCTGCTGCGATAGCTTATTATTGTGGGGTCAAGTGCCCCCATTGGCCCCACTGTAAATCTGCCCCTAGTATTGTGGTTGGGTCATTAAGAAGGCAGAGTTAACATATAATTTCTACATGACATAGAATATGTGTGTGTGTGTGCGTGCGTGCGTGCTTGGATAGGTACATAGCATAGAATAATTACTAGGTACAGGATGACTACAAGCTTTTATAAGAGGGATAAATATGCTAAATGGAATAGTACATTTGTAGAAAAAGATTTGTAGATATGGTAATCTTGTGAAAATTTTTATCCCCTTAACCCCAAAGAGGATGCCCATTCCGTAGGCACGGATGAACTCCTAGTGGTCTTACAAGAGGAGATGGTTTACATCATTAGCGTTTATGCACCCAAACAGGACTAGATTAAAATATCTTTTATTTGATTATTCAAGAGAAAATTTTGTAATAATTTGAACTATAACTTCATGTTTTTGTTTACTACATGAAATTGTCCACTTTCTATTGCCTTAATGACCTAATTCCTGCTAATGATTTGACATACTTGGACATCACTGTAGGGAGGGAGTACAAGTGGCACAACCTTATTATTTGTGGTCTTCCTTGTTAGCATGTCCTTGGGGACTATTCTAATGTGTTTTTTTTAAATAGAAGGGATGGTAAAGGAGAGGAGGGACCACCCAAACCTTCTGCCAGTTTCTATTCTTCTGCGGTATCTCTTTTGGAGTTGGTTATTTCTCTTTTGTTCGACAAACGAATGTTGTTAATAATCCCTCTTATTGCATATTCGGGCATACAACAAGCATTTCTGTGGTAAATAGCCAATTTATGATTATTTTTCTTGCACATCTCTTATTTTCTTTAGCAAAATATCTGCACTAAAATGTTTATTTTGCCATTCTTCATCAGTAATGTGAAATCAAACCTGCATTGTTTTATAACCTTTTGCACTCAAACAGCGTTAAATTTGAGTTTTCCATGGTGTACTATTTTCTTTAGAGTTGGCCATGCAATCAAACACGCCTTTAAGATAAGCAAGATTAAGTTAAAAATGCTGGACATAGATATGGCTCCCATTTGAAGTTTCCAAGTAATATCAACTTTAGAAGACATGGTCATGTTTTGAGTTGTGTAGCTTTTCCTCTCTTAGCTTATCTACTACTTGAGCATTGGATTCTGATATCACTCTCTTAGTTGTATTTTCAATTAACTAATGATGTATGATGTGTACACTTTAGGCTGGCAAGCTGAAATTAGGAGATTTGAAAGGGGCATTGTTGGATGCGGACTTCGCTATGCGGGATGGAGAGGCTAATGTGAAAGCCATCTTCCGTCAAGGCCAGGTTGGTATCTTCCATTAATAGGAATTTAAATTACTGGGAGTCTGAGTTATTTTCAAATGCCAAGTTTATGGAGGCTTCATTATTTTATGTTTTTTATGTTATGTAACTGTTTTGCATACACACAAATTTTAAGATTCATCAACATAAAGCATTATCCCAAGATTTGGGGTTGGCCGAATGAATTTATCCCTCCATCTAATTCCCTGCCCTGAGCCATGATTTATTGTTGAAAGCGAGTTCCTCTCCGTTTTCATTATCTCAATCCATATTTGTTTGGGCTTTCCTTTCACTCTTGTATAATCTTCAATATACAGATTTGTTTCTACTAATTTTCACTTTGCAATGGGTGCATGTGTTTGGAATTGCAGCTGCACACTCAATGTTCAACCAGGTATTCTCTTTCATCAATGTTATTTTCAACTTTAAGCAGAATATCATGGTTGGGCATGACCTTTCCTTCCCATAAATGACCTGGTATTTTTCTCATGGACTATACTTACCTTCTATATTTTTGTGATCATAGATTTAACCAATTGTTGCATGTTCAAAACATTTGTTTTCTACATTTTTTTAATCCCTTCCCAATCTTAAAATTTCTACACTTTTTGTTTTACATTTTAGCTCATTGCAGGAACCGACAATGGTTCCTTGAAATTATATGATATTTTTAATCCCTTCATGTGGTGGTTTCTCTTGTTTTGCATATGAAGAAGTTTTTATCTCGTAGAGAACATGTCTTCCCTCATCATAATGAAGATGGTTTGCTAGCTTTTTTGAGTACTTTATGTGATGCTTACATGGTAAGTTAAGATCTCAACAAAATTTGCTTTTATTTTGGAACTCAGGATTTCCACATGAGTGTCCTAGTAGCATATATGCACCCCAGCTCAGAGTCTGAGCTCATCAAGGTATCTTTCTTACCTATTCTTTCTTCGCATTGTTGACTCTTTCGATTTTTCTATGGGATGGCTAAGTTTTTCTGCGCCCATTGGCAGATCAACTTAATAACATCCAGAAACTATGAAGAAAGGCATACTTACTGTCCACTCTCTCGTCCTTCCTATGGTATGGGAGGTTGATGTATGCATCTTCACACGTATAGAAACATATATGTAGTTAAATGTATCAAAAGTATTAAAATAGAGGAGACCAGAGCATCAGACCAGACATGGGGGCATTAGTCTGTAAGTACATAATATATTTGATTAGCGTCTAAGACTATGGTTTTGTTTATTATATTCCAAGCTTTTGATTTCATTTGTGATCAGCTGATATCCCATAATGAGTAACATTGGTGATTATAAATATTGGAATGTCTCTCATATTGGTGCTAGTGCTACTCTGTCAAGGCCAAGGGTTTCATAGAAAATGTATATATATATATATGGATTTGGGATTTGCTTCATTACAAATAGGTTATATGTAATTTGAAACATGCTTCGTTTTCAGTGAAGATGAGGGGCATTTTGGTCTTTTCATATTGTTAGTTGGGGTCTAGGTCATCAATGTCAAAACATAGGGGTATCTTCAATATTCAGCAACATGTGAAGGGGGGCAGGTGTAAAATTTTTTTTTTAAAAAAAATACCCTATAGAGACGGTTGGCGACTGTCGCTATATCCCTATTTTACTGTTGCTATATCCCGATTTTACTATCGTTTTTTTCGACTGTCTTTGACAGTCGTTTTTTTCCGACTATCTTGGATAGTCGTTTTTAAAAACCACTCCTTTTAAAACGACTCTTTTTGCGACTGTAGGGGCAGTCGTTTTTGGTGCATTATGACGTAGTGTAAAGACTTTTACGCAAGAAAATAAATAAGAAGATGAATAAGATGAATCTTCAAGAAAATAAAGAAAAATAAAGGATAAAAAACCTTATCAAGCAAGGTAGAAACTTGAGAAAAATCTAAATTTAGGTGAAGTCTGTACCGTCCAATCTTAAATGAACAATTAAAGTGAAGGCATGGACAACCTCTCTAGAGTCAAGAAGGTAAAAGCAGAAAAATAATAAAATTATAAGGGTAGTTAAAGAGGTAAAAGAGGAAAAATAATGAAATTGGAGAGATATTATTAAGAAAGGGAAATAAGAAGAAAGACAATAAAGTGAGTTAAAATGCTTTCGTAGGGTGGCCAATGACTACGAATATTAGGACAAGCAATCTACAAATTAATTAATTTTGAAACTACATATCAAGAATTTCAGTTTTTAATTGTAAGATTTGTATTTTTTATTTTTCTATTCTATTTCTAGGCTTGTTTGGTCTGCAGTTTTGAAGCAAATCTCTCAATGACGTTAAGACTCTCTAAGCTAACGTTTAGGTAGAGTGACCAATGGCTAAGTCTCCCTTTGATTTGGTCACTTCTCATACAGTCTTGAAAAACTCTGTGACCCAGTTTTAGGCTAGCAAGCTTCAAGATGTTTCTATAGAGAGAAAGAAAGAGAGGGGAGGGTAGGTGACCAACCGCGATGATAGACGATGATGATGGTGGCCACGATAAGGAGGAAGAAGGTGTCTGGTATGTTAGGGTGTGTGCATTGAAAATTTTAGAAAATGATAAAAATGTAAATTGCATTATTTGTTTTTACATTTTTGGGTACGGAGAGTACTTTTGGTCTGTGCAAGTAGATGCTTAATCTAATTGGAACTTTTAGGGATGTGTGGCACCCAACCGACAAATAATTACTTACTTTAAAGAGAGTGAGAGCTGCTCACCCAATGGAATTTACTAACCATTTTAAGTTGTGTTAATTAAAACATTAAGCATACTCAGGTGGGACATCCACTCCTTGACTTAGGCGGTGTTTGTTTGCACTATTTTTCAACGTTTATTATTTAAAAAAAAAATTTAACATTTTTTGTCAAAATAACACGTTTGTTTATTCCATATTTTCAATGCTATTACTAAAAATAAATGAAAAAAAAAAAAAAAGAAAAAAATTCAATACTATTTTAATGCTGAAAATTAGTGCTGAAACGATAAGCACTTCGCTTTTTCGATACGGACAAGTATACCTTTCATTTTTTTAGGCACGGACAAGTATGTCCTTATACTTAAAAGAATATTACCTCTTATATCCCATGGATAAGTATATAAACACCCCACAAATTAATAAACCTACATCATGGCCAAATTGTAGAAATCATCCTCATAAAAAATCAGCCCATCTCAAAACTTCTAATCCTATCAAAATAAGTTCAAGAACCATAAATCGTTCATTTTTTTATTGGAAATTATTTTTGACGTGGTTAGAAGTTTAGGAATGAGACGATTGTTGGTGAGGATGATCTCTAGACCATATAGATTATCCTCACCAAAAATTTGCTCATTCAAAAAACTTTAACTCATAAAAGACAAAAAAAAATTGGCTATAGTGTGGGTTGCCCTTATTAATTCATAAGGTGCTTTATAGAAATAAAAATTATTATTTAGAAATTGAAAATTTCAGTATTACTTATATTACTTAAAAATGAATTATATTTTAATTTTATAAGAAATAATCTATTTTATTGTGTTTAATAAGAAATAGGCTTTTGAAACATGCAAACAATACATAATATGATTATAAGGGTAAAAAAGACAATTTACCTGTTTCAACAATGTGTAACTATGATTATGTATCTAAACAAACAACTTTTTCAACACTTAAATTCAACGCTTATAAGTTTCAGCACTTCATGCTATTCAACTTTTTTTTTTCAGTTTAACAAATAGCACCTTAATTGTTGATAAGGTAAGGTCCTAAATTGATGGAACATCTAGCCTTTTAGATTGGGGTGGCAATGTGTCTAGTCGGGTTGGGTCGGATTAAAGTAAGGGTATTATGAAAATTTACCAAATCCAAATCCAACCCATTTAATAAGCGTGTCAAAAACTTAAATCAAAACCCAACCCACTTATAAATAGGTATATCTGACCCAACCCATATATAACCTATTAAATAAAATTTTAATCTTTAGTGGAAAAAAAAAAATTCATTTCCATCACCAAAAAAATAAAAATACCATTACTAAAAATAATGTTACACAACATAAACTAAATTCAATGGTGAAAAATAATTATCTTTTGAATTTTTTTTTTAAAGTTCATAGAATTTTGTCATTTACAACTTGTGGCATTAGATCATGTTTTTAGATGCCATAAGGTGATGGGGTTAGAAAATTTTCTTTACTTAGTAAAGAAAGTGTTTTTTAATATTATTATTATTGGATAAGCAAAGTGTATTTCATTATCACATGAGACTTTCTAGCCTTTCTAAGTAAGATGGTCATTTTGCCCATATTAGAAATCAAACACCTCATACCTCTAGATTTCAATGAAAAAATATAAATAAATAACATGGTAAGAATAGTGTTTTTTCTTTCACAAATTTTAAATCATTTATTACTTTAAAAACATTTTAAAATACCATTTATATTTTATAGAATTTAAAAAGATAATTTGTCCGAAAAAAAAGTTTTACGAATTTTTAGAAAAAAAAAGTAATTTAAATAATCTTTAAATAATTATTGATATATTTAAAATTAGATGTAAATGACAAAATATTCTAATTTTCTTACATCCGTCTTCAAAAAACTTGAAAATGATTTCTTCTTCCTTCTTAAATCCTTTCCAACAGAATAGAGTCTTCGGAACTAATTAGAAAAGAAAGATTTACTAAATGGACTGCTAAGAGAAACCCTAAAACTTGGGGACAAATTAGAAAGAAATCCCTGCACCAGGGTCCTTGAAGTAATTTCCCCTTTTTCTTTTCTAAACACCACATTGCACTTTTGAAGATTCGATTTTCATGGACAACGCATCAACCATATTGATCAGTCAGATTAATCAACTGAAGAGAATCAAGTTAATTATTTGTACTTATTTAAAATTCCGTATAGAATTTGTGATACCCAATTCATTTCTTACATGAGACTACGAATTTCACGAAATCACAAAATTTCCTCCAAAAAATATTTAAAAAAATAATAATTGACTTAATTAATTCTAGCCCTCCCTAATCTGTAATGGATTCGATTAGTAAGAGGTTCACACATAAATATTGTCAATGTTTGGTCTGCAGTTACGAAGCGAATCTTTTAAGACTCTAACCCATGTTTTGAAAAATGTTTTGCCAAAATGTTTGTTGCTAAACATTTCCCATCTTTTAATGACGTTAAGGACTCACTAATATCTAACGCTTAGGTAGAGTGACCAATGACTAAGTCTCCCTTTGATTTGGTCAGTTCTCATACAGTCTTGAAAGACTATTTGACCCAGTTTTAGGCTAGCAAACAGCAAGATGTTTCTAAAGAGAAAAAGAAAGAGAGGGGAGGGTAGGTGACAGATGGCGGCAATAGACAATGATAGGGGTGCCAATGTGTGTCGTGTCGTGTTATGTTGTGTTTGGTTGAAGTAAGGGTATTATGAAATTTTACCAAATCCAAATCCAACCCATTTAAAAATTGTGTCAAAAACTTAAATCGAAACCCAACCCATATATAACCTATTTAATAAAACTCTAATCTTTAGTGGAAAAAAGAAATTCATTTCCATCACCAAAAAAGAAAAAAATATCATTACTAAAAATAATGTTACGCAACATAAACTAAGTTAAATGGTGAAAAATAATTATCTTTTGCATTTTATTTTCAAAGTTCATAAAAAAATTTCATTTACGACATGTGACATCAGATCATGTTTTTGGATGTCATAAGGTGATGTGGTCAAAAACTTTCCTTAGTAAGGAAAGTGTTTTTCATTATTATTATTATTATTATTGGATAAACAAAGTGTATTTCATTATCAGATCAGACATACTAGCCTTTCTAAGTAAGATGGTCATTTTGCCAATATTAGAAATCAAACACCACATACCTCTAAATTTCAATGAAAAAAATAGAGTAAAAAATATAAATATAAATAAATAACTTAGTTAGAAAAGTGTTTTTTCTTTCGCAAACTTTAAACCATTTATTACTTTAAAAACATCTTAAAACACATTTTATATTTTATATAATTTAAAACCATAATTTGTACGATGAAAAAGTTTTAGGAATTTCTAGAAAAAAAATAAGTAATTTAAAAAATCCTTAAATAATTGTTGATATAATTAAAATAACATATTAATGACAAAATAGCTAAACATGGCAAAACGGGTTAAGCAGATTGACGCCCAAAACTCAAATCCGACCCATTTAATAATCGTGATAAACGAGTTGACACTATTATGACCCAAATCCAATTAGGTTTGACCCAAACCCACTAACTCTGTGTTGTGTTGAGATTGCCATCCATACTTTTAGACATCCTACTTTGACCAGACTCGAGTTAGATGGTTTTCAATATGGAAACCAATTAATGTGAATAGAGATCTAATTGACAAGGTATTGTACCATCCTCTATTTATATATATAGAGTATGGAATGGTTCAAAATAGAGACTTTGATGTTTTTCTTTGGGAAAATTACTTAAAGGACCCTAACAAAGGGATTTCTTTCTAAATAGTCCCCAAGTTCCGAGTGATTTTTGAATAATCCATTTTGTAAAACTTTTTTTTTCCTTAATGGTCCCTCATTAGTCATTAATGGTGAGCTCACCACTTTTTCTTTATTATTAAGGTTTTAAAAAAAATATTATTATTAAATTCGACAATTTTTAAAAATATTGAACTCGACACTTCGAGTTTTATCGACTAAAAACTTGAGATAACGACTTATGACAATGATTTCAAATCAAAAGAACTATCCTTAATCGATTTTCATCCAAAAACAGAGAATTATTTTTGAAAAAATCCTAATTTTTTTATACATACATCTTCAAAAAACTTGAAAATGGCTTCTTCTTCTTCCTTCTTAAATCCATGGAGTCTTCAAAACTGATTAGTAAAGAAAGATTTACTAAATGGACTATAAAGAGAAACCCTAAAACTTGGGGACAAATTAGAAAGAAATCCCTACACCAGGGTCCTTGAAGTAATTTTCCTTTTTTTCTTTTTAATACACTACATTGCACTTTTGAAGATTCGATTTTCATGGACAATGCATCAACCATATTGATCAGTCGGATTAATCAACTGGAGAGAATCAAGGTATTTATTTGTATTTATTTAAAATTCCAGATGGAATTTTGTGATACCCAATTCATTTCTTACATGAGTTGAACTACAAATTTCAAGAAATCACAAAATTTCTTCCAAATTTTTTTTTTTTTTTAAATTGACTTAATTAATTCTAACCACCCCACATATGATAGAAATAATCAAGTCCACCCCCTCTAATCTGTAATGGATTCGATTAATAAGAAGTTCACTCATAGATATTGTCATTGTTGGGAAAACTCCATCCTTCAACCCAGGATGCAAAATAATTTAAGAGAACATGCAAGAGGAAAAATCAACTCTAGTGGGGTGGTAACTTGATTAACAGTATCTTGTAGCTTATTGACCAATACCATCAAACTCCACAAACTTCAACAATTATCCAAGACAGAAAAAAATAAATAAATAAATAGTACAACACTAAGATATTTGATTGGGATGTTTCCATCAAGAAAGTCGAGGGCTTCGTCTTGGAATCTTGATTCCCAAATCCCAATGATGTTTTAAAGATGGGGAAATTCAGGAAATGGTAGCCCCCACCAATCTTTTATCTTCCTATAATTTTGGTCCTCTTTTGGCGGAGTATTGTAGGGTTTGCATTTGCAGACGGGATAGTAAATTTTCTGTTAAATCTTTCATTTCTACTCTTAAGGAGTGTGTTGATCTAAGTTCTCCTAATTCTAATTTATTCTAAAGTGAATGTCTTTGTGTCAGTTGTGACATTGGATAAACTCTTTACTTGAGACCACCTCAGAGGTAAGGGTATTATTTTTGTTGATTTCATTTTTATGCGTAAATCAATGGATAATGTGTGAACTATCTCTCTATTCATTGTGATTTCAACCGCAAGTTTTGGTCTCATTTTCTTTCTCTTTTCCAAATTACTCTATAACCATTCTCGGTTCTTCTTTTATTCCAATGTTGCAAATCCGTTGTTGTGACTAGTAGAGAAACGATTAGTTGTATTGAGAAAATAGGTGCAATCGAAATAAGAAAACGAATCAAAAAATCAAAAATAAGATATAATCACACAAAGAAACACAGAGATTTTACGTGGTTCCTTTTAGATTGAGGTACGCCCATAGATCACACCGATTCTACTAAAAAAAAAAACTTATAGTTATAGATTACACTCTTTCACCAAAAATGATAAATATAAATATCCCAAAAAATCTAATCAAAATTTTACATAATATTAATGAAATTACGAAAATACCTTTGAAAAGGCATGATTTGATTTTGACCTACACCATCAGGATCCATAAACGTTAAGAAGTTGGAAGCTTATAACCTTTTGCTATCTGTTGGGATTTATAAAAGAAAATGAATAGAAGAATCTTTGAAGAGATGAGCATTCAATGCATGAAATCATCATTACTTGTTTGGATTTCCATTTCTTTTGATGTAACTGAGTTTGGAGGCATTTTCTTTGAGGGACCTCTCTTTAGATGGGATTTTGGTTTGTAAAGCTAGTACTTAGCTTTATTTTAGAGGTCCCCGTCCTCTCATTAAAATAATTTTATTCACTTATAAAAATTAAAATAAAAAGAAAGTTGAGTCTTTTACTCGAATATCCACAAGATTATTGCAAGCTTCTCTAAAGAGAACATGGCTCTTAGGTTTGTAAGAATGAAATCCGAAGGCTTCCAATCATATTCCTTTTGGAGGTTAATCTTGAAGGCTCAGAGTTCAAATGAAAATTCCTTACCATCTCATGAAGTAGGAAAATATTCTTAGAAACTCATGAATACCCCCACTTATAAGGATTGATGATTTTTTTTTTTTTTTTTCTCAATTTCTTTCACTTGCTCTGTACGCATCTGACGTGGAAAGAGCACAGAATCATACATCTTTTTCTTTGTGTATCCCGAAGAAAACAATCTATGATTACGTGCCTTGCTACATCATCTGAGTACAGACTGAGCGGACAAAAATGAGTCAGAAAATCACTGACTCGAAAGAAAAAAAAAAAAAAGATGCACCTTGAAGCTGATTGATCACCCTATCAAAGAAGTTGCGTAAAGAAATTGGCCTAGATTTTTTCAAAGACAATGACTCGGATCGATAAATTATTGCATCAGAACCATTAAGAAAAGCGAAGAAGATTACTAAACCTTGGTTTAAATAATAATTAAAATCCCAAAAAGTCAAGTTCTCGTCAGTCTAAAAGATCGAGAAGGTTCCTTCAGGTTACCTAGTGAACTTGACGTTACCCAAACTCAATGGAACCAACTCACAGCAAATCATCAAGTCAACTCGGCCAAGCCAACTCGAGGATGTACCGAATAAATATTTTTTAGTGAATAAAGAAAGATAAATATTTTTTTTATTTATTTGAGATTATTAAAAATTATTTTTAATAATTTTTTAGTCATCTGAGTTAACTTGACTGGATGAACATTCGAGTGTAGTCGAGTGTTACAATTTTTCTACCTTAAAATTATGTATACTATCATTTATGAAAAAGAAATAAATATAACACATATAACCATGATTTTAAAACTTAATTCGGCATCTTGTCCATGAACGAGACCGAGTTGTCTCACAATGAAAACCCTCCGCTTTATTTGAGAAATACATCAAGTTTGAGATGACTTGCCAATCCGTCTCCTTGGTGGACGATACCAAGATGAATCAGATAAGTTGTCTCAGTGTCGGACGAGATTTAAAACCATGCATCTAACTCAACTAGTTTCTAAGTCCACTCAGTGAATCACTCCTTTCAATCTTTATTTGGAATCAGTGATAGAAAAGGGAAGTTTTTTTGCTCGAAATTTCAAACTTGTTGACTACGACAACAATCATGACTATAAACAGCTTTTTGCAACTTCAATAGGCCTCTCCTCATCTTATCCCTCTAATTTTTTGGGGTGGGCATCTGCAAAGTTTGGGTCTCATCTCTTCTTCCAATATCTTTCTAAATTTAGAGCAATGTTATCTCCTTTCACTCATCTTCTCTTGTTTCTATTTCTTCTACCAATCTTTGCCACTGCTCAAACCATAAGCTTGGGAACATCTTTTTCTACTTTCGACAACACTTCATGGTTTTCACCGTCCCGTGAATTCTCCTTTGGATTCAGCCCGCTCGACGAGAATCATTACTTGCTTGCCATTTGGTTCGACAAAATCCCCGAAAAAACTATAGTTTGGTATGCAATCCATGATCCAGCACCTAAAGGATCAAAAGTTAAGCTTACCAACGATGGAAACCTCGTGCTTAATGATCCTGAAGGTGTAGAGATATGGAAGGCCAAACCCATAAATACTAGTGGAGTCACCACCAGTTATGCTGCCATGCTCGATAACGGGAACTTTGTTCTTTCAAGTAGTAATCCTAGCATTCATATATGGGAGAGCTTCAATAGTCCCACTGATACAATATTGCCTGAGCAAGTATTGAATAAGGGCACCAAGCTTTCATCTCGGCAAACCAAGACCGACTACATGGATGGTAGGTTCCAGCTCCGAATGCAAGAAGACGGCAATCTCGTGCTTTACAGTGTCTCCCTTCCTACACAAGTGATTTACACAGCCTATTGGGCTAGCAACACCGTGAAATCTGATTCTCGATTGGTTTTCGATAAGAATGGTGACATTTACATTGAAGAAGGAAGTAAGAGAATCAGAAATCTGACAGAACCAAGTTCATTAACTAATTACCACTACATGGCAAGGCTCGATTCTGATGGAGTCTTCAGGCAATACCGCTGCCCCAAAAATCACCCAACAAAGGATGGGTGCGCCGAGTCTTGGTCGAAAGTGAAGGAGATTCCTGAAAATCTATGTATTGCGGTCACAGGGGATATCGGCAGTGGCGCGTGTGGATTTAATAGTTATTGTGTTCTTGAGTCGAACGATGAACCAAGCTGTAATTGCCCGCCTTGGTATTCCTTCTTAGATCCAAAAGACAAACGAAAAGGTTGCAAAGCAGATTTTCAGCTACCGAGTTGCGAATTAAATGGAGTGGAAGCTGGAGATTTGGTAAAATACGAGGAACTAATTAACATAGATTGGCCAACATCGGATTATGATCTTCAACAAGGAGTAAACGAGTCGTCATGCAAGCAAGCTTGCTTGGGCGATTGTTTCTGTGCAGTTGCAATCCTTAGAAATGAGAATTGTTGGAAGAAGAAGTTCCCACTCTCGAATGGGAGGAAACACGAAAGTGTCAATGGTACTGCTTTCGTCAAAGTACCCAAAGATAAGAATGCAGAATTGTTATTGAAGAACCCATGTTTACGGAAGAAAGATCAAACTACATTGATTATCATCCTCTCTGTTCTTCTGGGCAATTCTGTGTTTCTCAATTTCATCTTTCTCTTGGCTATTATCCTAGCCTTGTGTTGCATTAAACAAAAGAAACTGTTGAACTTCCACAATAGTTCAAGCAAATTAGGGATGAATCTTCAAGTCTACACTTACAAAGAACTTGAAACAGCAACAAATGGGTTCAAGCAAAAGCTAGGGAGAGGAGCTTTTGGAACTGTTTACAAAGGTGTTCTTGTATCGAATCCTTCAAGGTTTGTTGCAGTAAAGAAATTAGACAAAGTGGTTCAAGAAGGTGAGAAAGAATTCAAAACAGAAGTTAACATCATAGGCCAGACACACCATAAGAATCTAGTCAGGTTGCTCGGATACTGCGATGAAGGAGAGCATCGGCTCTTGGTCTACGAGTTCATGAGTAACGGGTCTTTAGCAAGCTTCCTGTTTGGAATCTCTAGGCCTGATTGGAACCAAAGAGTTCAGATTGCTTTTGGAATTGCAAGAGGTCTCATGTATTTACATGAAGAGTGCAGCACACAGATCATCCATTGTGATATAAAGCCTCAAAATATACTTCTCGATGATTGTTTTACGCCGAGGATCTCTGACTTTGGATTAGCTAAGCTTTTGTTAGCCGAGCAAACTCGAGTTGCACGTACAGGGGTGAGAGGTACTATAGGGTACTTTGCACCAGAGTGGTTTAGTAAGGTCTCAATCACAGCGAAAATTGATGTTTATAGCTTTGGGGTAATGTTGTTAGAGATTATTTGTTGTAGGTCTTGTGTTGAATTTGGAATGGGAGATGAAGAGGTGGCTTTGATGGATTGGGTTTATAATCTTTTCATAGAAAGGCGATTAGATATGTTGGTTGAAGAAAATGATGAGGCTAGGATTGATATGAAGAGATTGGAGAGGTTAGCGATGGTGGGACTCTGGTGCATTCAAACTGATCCATCTCTGAGACCCACCATGAAGAAGGTTACACAAATGCTTGAAGGAGTTGTTGAAGTTTCTATTCCTCCATGCCCCTCACCCTTTACTCTATTTTAGACCGAAATTCTAATTTTGCATTTCCCTTTTGTTTGTTCCTTTTTGGATTTTCCTGTTGGAAGTATACCTATATTTTAGTTTGGTAATCTAGACAAAAGCAGCATGTTCAAACGCACATGTTGATCAAAAAGGACATATTTGTAATTTAAATATTGATCAAAAAGTTTTTGATGATTATATAGTAAAAATGATGTTTTTGCAATTTTGAAACTAACGACCATTGATTATAAGGTCACATGGGTTGCAATTTTCTTGATTTTTTACCAAAATGATCAGATTATATTAAATTTAAATGAAAAGGTGGGGGCATTTGTGAGATCTAAATTTCGTTGTCAAGCCACTTGTATTCCACCTTCTCTCATTATAAAAATTAAGATTATAAAAAGTTAAGATATTGGACTATACATATATAATATTTTTCTTTTTACAGGGCATTTTACTTTTTTTTTTTTTTTTTTTAAGAGAGAAAAAGAGAAGGTTTTCACGTGGAGAAAATATAAGCCTTCATGAAAAATGTAACAGTGGTCCCAATAGATGACAAAGAAAGTCAATTGAGATAGTTTTAATAGATAGAATTAAATATAGGAACATATTTCATTCAACCTATCCTGAATTTTTAAGGTATGACTTTGGTGATGAGGACGATATGCATTTTGAAGATAAATATACTTATGGG